>NW_026736801.1:0-58617 GCF_949786415.1 Peromyscus eremicus | reverse complement strand
ACTGCATGTGACTCAACTCCATTTAGGACTGGGAAACAAATGCTAGCTCGCCTTACAAAAACACATTCTGCTTTAGAGAAAAGAGCACTCTTTTACTCTACTGTGTTTCCTATGGGATCCAAACAGTGAGCTTGCTCAGAACAAAAGAACTGTGCTTCCTACACATACGGACCATATCTAGTTCAACTCTGCTTAGGAAACTGACAAGAACAGTAGCTCCTATTCACTCCAATACACTGTACTTGCTGGGAAAAGACGCGAGTGCTATTTGCCTTGTATAGGGTAATGGGAGCGCAATAGTTTCTTTCCTTACCAGAAAACAACTCTTGCTCGTAGGACCAGAAACTGCATGTGATTCAACTCCATTTAGGACTAGGAAACCAACGCTAGCTCGCCTTACAAAAACACACTCTGCTTTTGAGAAAAGAGCACTCTTCTACTCTACTGTGTTTCCTATGGTGTCCGAACAGTGAGCTTACTCAGAACAAAAGAACTGTGCTTCCAACACACATGGCCATATCTAGTTCAATTCTGATTAGGAACCTGACAATAACAGTAGATCCTCTTCAGTCCAATACACTGTACGTGCTGGGAACAGATGCCAGTGCATTTTGTCCTGTGTATGGCAATGGCAGCACAATAGTGACTCTTCTTACCATAAAACAACTCTTGCTCGTAAGACCAGAAACTGCATGTGATTCAACTCCATTTAGGACTGGGAAACAAAAGCTAGCTCACCTTACAGAAACACACTCTGCTTTAGAGAAAAGAGCACTCTTCTACTCTACTGTGTTTCCTACAGGGCCAGAACAGTGAGCTTGCTCAGAACAAAGAACTGTGCTTCCTACACACGGGCCATATCTAGTTCAACTCTGCTTAGGAAAAGGACAAGAACAGTAGCTCCTCTTCAGTCCGATACACTGTACTTGCAGGGAACAGACGCGAGTGCTATTTGCACTGTGTATGGCAATTGGAGCACAATAGTGACTCGCCCTACCAGAAAACAACTCTTGCTCGTAGGACAAAAACCTGCATGTGACTCAACTCCATTTAGGACTGGGAAACAAACGCTAGCTCGCCTTACAAGAAACACACTCTGCTTTTGAGAAAAGAGCACTCTTCTACTCTACTGTGTTTCCTATGGGGTCCGAACAGTGAGCTTGCTAAGAACAAAAGAACTGTGCTTCCTACACACGGGCCATATCTAGTTCAACTCTGCTTAGGAAACTGACAAGAACAGTAGCTCCTCTTCAGTCCGATAGACTGTACTTGCTGGGAACAGACGCGAGTGCTATTTGCACCGTGTATGGCAATGGGAGCGCAATAGTGACTTTCTTTACCAGAAAACAACTCTTGCTCGTAGGACCAGAAACTGCATGTGATTCAACTCCAATTAGGACTGGGAAACAAATGCTAGCTCGCCTTACATGTAACACACTCTGCTTTTGAGAAAAGAGCACTCTTCAACTCTACTGTGTTTCCTATGGGGTCCGAACAGTGAGCTTGCTCAGAACAAAACAACTGTGCTTCCTACACACGGGCCATATCTAGTTCAACTCTGCTTAGGAAACTGACAAGAACACTAGCTCCTCTTCAGTCCAATACACTGTACTTGCGGGGAACAGACGTGAGTGCTATTTGCACTGTGTATGGCAATTGGAGCACAACAGTGACTTGTCTTACCAGAAAACAACTCTTGCTCGTAGGACAAAAAACTGCATGTGACTCAACTCCATTTAGGACTGGGAAACAAAAGCTAGCTCGACTTCCAAGAAACACACTCTGCTTTTGAGAAAAGAGCACTCTTCTACTCTACTGTGTTTCCTATGTGTTCTGAACAGTGAGCTTGCTCAGAACAAAAAAACTGTGCTTCCTACACACACGGCTATATCTAGTTCAAGTCTGCTTAGAAACCTGAGAAGAACAGTAGATCCTCTTCAGTCCATTACACTGTACTTGCTGGGAACAGAGGCCAGTGCTATTTGTCCTGTGTATGGCAATGGCAGAGCAATAATGACTCTTTTTACCATAAAACAACTCTTGCTCATAGTACTAGAAACTGCATGTGATTCAACTCCATTTAGGACTGGGAAACAAATGCTAGCTCGCCTTAAAAGAAACACACTCTGCTTTAGAGAAAAGGGCACTCTTCTACTCTACTATATTTCCTACAGGGCCAGAACAGTGACCTTGCTCAGAACAAAAGAAATGTGCTTCCTACACAGGGCCATAACAAGTTCAACTCTGCTTAGGAAACTGACAAGAACAATAGCTCCTCTTCCGTCCAATACACTGTACTTGCTGGGAACAGACGCGATGCTATTTGCACTGTGTATGGCAATGGGAGCGCAATAGTGACTTTCCTTACCAGAAAACAACTCTTGCTCGTAGGACCAGTAACTGCATGTGATTCAAATCCATTTAGGATTGGGAAACAAATGCTAGCTCGCCTTACATGAAACACACTCTGCTTTTGAGAAAAGAGCACTCTTCTACTCTACTGTGCTTCCTATGGGGTCCGAACAGTGAGCTTGCTAAGAACAAAAGAACTGTGCTTCCTACACACATGGGCCATATCTAGTTCAACTCTGCTTAGGAAACTGACAAGAACAGTAGCTCCTCTTCAGTCCAATACACTGTACTTGCGGGGAACATACGCGAGTGCTATTTGCACTGTGTATGGCAATTGGAGCCTTATAGTGACTTGTCTTACCAGAAAAAAACTCTTTGTCGTAGGACAAAAAACTGCATGTGACTCAACTCCATTTAGGACTGGGAAACAAACGCTAGCTCGACTTCCAAGAAACACACTCTGCTTTTGAGAAAAGAGCACTCTTCTACTCTACTGTGTTTCCTATGTGTTCCGAAAAGTGAGCTTGCTCAGAACAAAAAAACTGTGCTTCCTACACACACGGCCATATCTAGTTCAAGCCTGCTTAGGAACATGACAAGAACAGTAGCTGCTCTTCAGTCCAATACACTGTACTTGCTTGGAACAGACGCCAGTGCTATTTGTCCTGTGTATGGCAATGGCAGCACAATAGTGACTCTTCTTACCATAAAACAACTCTTGCTCATAGTACTAGAAACTGCATGTGATTCAACTCCATTTAGGACTGGGAAACAAATGCTAGCTCGCTTTACAAGAAACACACTCTGCTTTTGAGAAAAGAGCACTCTTCTACTTTACTGTGTTTCCTATAGGGCCAGAACAGTGAGCTTGCTCAGAACATAAGAACTGTGCTTCCTACACACACGGGCCATATCTAGTTCAACTCTGCTTAGGAAACTGACAAGAACAGTAACTCCTGTTCAGTCCAATACACTGTACTTGCTGGGAACAGACGGGAGGGCTATTTGCACTGTGTATGGCAATGGGAGCGCAATAGTGACTTTCCTTACCAGAAAACAACTCTTGCTCGTAGGACCAGAAACTGCATGTGATTCCACTCCATTTAGGACTGGGAAACAAACGCTAGCTCGCCTTACAAGAAACACACTCTGCTTTAGAGAAAAGAGCACTCTTCTACTCTACTATGTTTCCTATGGGGTCCAAACAGTGAGCTTGCTCAGAACAAAAGAACTGTGCTTCCTACACAAACGGACCATATCTAGTTCAACTCTGCTTAGGAAACTGACAAGAACAGTAGCTCCTATTCACTCCAATACACTGTACTTGCTGGGAAAAGACGCGAGTGCTATTTGCCTTGTATAGGGTAATGGGAGCGCAATAGTGACTTTCCTTACAAGAAAACAACTCTTGCTCGTAGGAGCAGAAACTGCATGTGATTCAACTCCATTTAGGACTAGGAAACCAACGCTAGCTCGCCTTACAAGAAACACACTCTGCTTTTGAGAAAAGAGCACTCTTCTACTCTACTGTGTTTCCTATGGTGTCCGAACAGTGAGCTTGCTCAGAACAAAAGAACTGTGCCTCCAACACACATGGCCATATCTAGTTCAATTCTGCTTAGGAACCTGACAATAACAGTAGATCCTCTTCAGTCCAATACACTGTACGTGCTGGGAACAGACGTCAGTGCTATTTGTCCTGTGTATGGCAATGGCAGCACAATAGTGACTCTTCTTACCATAAAACAACTCTTGCTCGTAGGACCAGAAACTGCATGTGATTCAACTCCATTTAGGACTGGGAAACAAAAGCTAGCTCACCTTACAGAAACACACTCTGCTTTAGAGAAAAGAGCACTCTTCTACTCTACTGTGTTTCCTACAGGGCCAGAACAGTGAGCTTGCTCAGAACAAAGAACTGTGCTTCCTACACACGGGCCATATCTAGTTCAACTCTGCTTAGGAAAAGGACAAGAACAGTAGTTCCTCTTCAGTCCGATACACTGTACTTGCAGGGAACAGACGCGAGTGCTATTTGCACTGTGTATGGCAATTGGAGCACAATAGTGACTCGCCCTACCAGAAAACAACTCTTGCTCGTAGGACAAAAACCTGCATGTGACTCAACTCCATTTAGGACTGGGAAACAAACGCTAGCTCGCCTTACAAGAAACACACTCTGCTTTTGAGAAAAGAGCACTCTTCTACTATACTGTGTTTCCTATGTGGTCCGAACACTGAGCTTGCTCAGAACAAAAGAACTGTGCTTCCTACACACAGGCCATATCTGGTTCAACTCTGCTTAGGAAACTGACAAGAACAGTAGCTCCTCTTCAGTCCGATAGACTGTACTTGCTGGGAACAGACAAGAGTGATATTTGCACTGTGTATGGCAATGGGAGCGCAATAGTGACGTTCCTTACCAGAAAACAACTCTTGCTCGTAGGACCAGAAACTGCATGTGATTCAACTCCATTTAGGACAGGGAAACAAATGCTAGCTCGCCTTACATGTAACACACTCTGCTTTTGAGAAAAGAGCACTCTTCTACTCTACTGTGTTTCCTATGGTGTCCGAACAGTGAGCTTGCTCAGAACAAAACAACTGTGCTTCTTACACACGGGCCATATCTAGTACAACTCTGCTTAGGAAACTGACAAGAACACTAGCTCCTCTTCAGTCTAATACACTGTACTTGCGGGGAACAGACGTGAGAGCTATTTGCACTGTGTATGGCAATTGGAGCACGATAGTGACTTGTCTTACCAGAAAACAACTCTTGCTCGTAGGACAAAAAACTGCATGTGACTCAACTCCATTTAGGACTGGGAAACAAATGCTAGCTCGCCTTACAAAAACACATTCTGCTTTAGAGAAAAGAGCACTCTTTTACTCTACTGTGTTTCCTATGGGATCCAAACAGTGAGCTTGCTCAGAACAAAAGAACTGTGCTTCCTACACATACGGACCATATCTAGTTCAACTCTGCTTAGGAAACTGACAAGAACAGTAGCTCCTATTCACTCCAATACACTGTACTTGCTGGGAAAAGACGCGAGTGCTATTTGCCTTGTATAGGGTAATGGGAGCGCAATAGTTTCTTTCCTTACCAGAAAACAACTCTTCCTCGTAGGACCAGAAACTGCATGTGATTCAACTCCATTTAGGACTAGGAAACCAACGCTAGCTCGCCTTACAAAAACACACTCTGCTTTTGAGAAAAGAGCACTCTTCTACTCTACTGTGTTTCCTATGGTGTCCGAACAGTGAGCTTGCTCAGAACAAAAGAACTGTGCTTCCAACACACATGGCCATATCTAGTTCAATTCTGATTAGGAACCTGACAATAACAGTAGATCCTCTTCAGTCCAATACACTGTACGTGCTGGGAACAGATGCCAGTGCTATTTGTCCTGTGTATGGCAATGGCAGCACAATAGTGACTCTTCTTACCATAAAACAACTCTTGCTCGTAGGACCAGAAACTGCATGTGATTCAACTCCAATTAGGACTGGGAAACAAAAGCTAGCTCACCTTACAGAAACACACTCTGCTTTAGAGAAAAGAGCACTCTTCTACTCTACTGTGTTTCCTACAGGGCCAGAACAGTGAGCTTGCTCAGAACAAAGAACTGTGCTTCCTACACACGGGCCATATCTAGTTCAACTCTGCTTAGGAAAAGGACAAGAACAGTAGCTCCTCTTCAGTCCGATACACTGTACTTGCAGGGAACAGACGCGAGTGCTATTTGCACTGTGTATGGCAATTGGAGCACAATAGTGACTCGCCCTACCAGAAAACAACTCTTGCTCGTAGGACAAAAACCTGCATGTGACTCAACTCCATTTAGGACTGGGAAACAAACGCTAGCTCGCCTTACAAGAAACACACTCTGCTTTTGAGAAAAGAGCACTCTTCTACTCTACTGTGTTTCCTATGGGGTCCGAACAGTGAGCTTGCTAAGAACAAAAGAACTGTGCTTCCTACACACGGGCCATATCTAGTTCAACTCTGCTTAGGAAACTGACAAGAACAGTAGCTCCTCTTCAGTCCGATAGACTGTACTTGCTGGGAAAAGACGCGAGTGCTATTTGCACCGTGTATGGCAATGGGAGCGCAATATTGACTTTCTTTACCAGAAAACAACTCTTGCTCGTAGGACCAGAAACTGCATGTGATTCAACTCCAATTAGGACTGGGAAACAAATGCTAGCTCGCCTTACATGTAACACACTCTGCTTTTGAGAAAAGAGCACTCTTCTACTCTACTGTGTTTCCTATGGGGTCCGAACAGTGAGCTTGCTCAGAACAAAACAACTGTGCTTCCTACACACGGGCCATATCTAGTTCAACTCTGCTTAGGAAACTGACAAGAACACTAGCTCCTCTTCAGTCCAATACACTGTACTTGCGGGGAACAGACGTGAGTGCTATTTGCACTGTGTATGGCAATTGGAGCACAATAGTGACTTGTCTTACCAGAAAACAACTCTTGCTCGTAGGACAAAAAACTGCATGTGACTCAACTCCATTTAGGACTGGGAAACAAACGCTAGCTCGACTTCCAAGAAACACACTCTGCTTTTGAGAAAAGAGCACTCTTCTACTCTACTGTGTTTCCTATGGGGTCCAAACAGTGAGCTTGCTCAGAACAAAACAACTGTGCTTCCTACACACGGACCATATCTAGTTCAACTCTGCTTAGGAAACTGAGAAGAACAGTAGCTCCTCTTCAGTCCAATACACTGTACTTGCTGGGAACAGACGGGAGGGCTATTTGCACTGTGTATGGCAATGGGAGCACAATAGTGACTTTCCTTACCAGAAAACAACTCTTGCTCGTAGGACCAGAAACTGCATGTGATTCCACTCCATTTAGGACTGGGAAACAAATGCTAGCTCGCCTTACAAAAACACATTCTGCTTTAGAGAAAAGAGCACTCTTTTACTCTACTGTGTTTCCTATGGGATCCAAACAGTGAGCTTGCTCAGAACAAAAGAACTGTGCTTCCTACACAAACGGACCATATCTAGTTCAACTCTGCTTAGGAAACTGACAAGAACAGTAGCTCCTATTCACTCCAATACACTGTACTTGCTGGGAAAAGACGCGAGTGCTATTTGCCTTGTATAGGGTAATGGGAGCGCAATAGTGACTTTCCTTACAAGAAAACAACTCTTGCTCGTAGGAGCAGAAACTGCATGTGATTCAACTCCATTTAGGACTAGAAAACCAATGCTAGCTCGCCTTACAAGAAACACACTCTGCTTTTGAGAAAAGAGCACTCTTCTACTCTACTGTGTTTCCTATGGTGTCCGAACAGTGAGCTTGCTCAGAACAAAAGAACTGTGCCTCCAACACACATGGCCATATCTAGTTCAATTCTGCTTAGGAACCTGACAATAACAGTAGATCCTCTTCAGTCCAATACACTGTACGTGCTGGGAACAGACGTCAGTGCTATTTGTCCTGTGTATGGCAATGGCAGCACAATAGTGACTCTTCTTACCATAAAACAACTCTTGCTCGTAGGACCAGAAACTGCATGTGATTCAACTCCATTTAGGACTGGGAAACAAAAGCTAGCTCACCTTACAGAAACACACTCTGCTTTAGAGAAAAGAGCACTCTTCTACTCTACTGTGTTTCCTACAGGGCCAGAACAGTGAGCTTGCTCAGAACAAAGAACTGTGCTTCCTACACACGGGCCATATCTAGTTCAACTCTGCTTAGGAAAAGGACAAGAACAGTAGTTCCTCTTCAGTCCGATACACTGTACTTGCAGGGAACAGACGCGAGTGCTATTTGCACTGTGTATGGCAATTGGAGCACAATAGTGACTCGCCCTACCAGAAAACAACTCTTGCTCGTAGGACAAAAACCTGCATGTGACTCAACTCCATTTAGGACTGGGAAACAAACGCTAGCTCGCCTTACAAGAAACACACTCTGCTTTTGAGAAAAGAGCACTCTTCTACTATACTGTGTTTCCTATGTGGTCCGAACACTGAGCTTGCTCAGAACAAAAGAACTGTGCTTCCTACACACAGGCCATATCTGGTTCAACTCTGCTTAGGAAACTGACAAGAACAGTAGCTCCTCTTCAGTCCGATACACTGTACTTGCTGGGAACAGACAAGAGTGATATTTGCACTGTGTATGGCAATGGAAGCACAATAGTGACGTTCCTTACCAGAAAACAACTCTTGTTCGTAGGACCAGAAACTGCATGTGATTCAACTCCAATTAGGACTGGGAAACAAATGCTAGCTCGCCTTACATGTAACACACTCTGCTTTTGAGAAAAGAGCACTCTTCTACTCTACTGTGTTTCCTATGGGGTCCGAACAGTGAGCTTGCTCAGAACAAAACAACTGTGCTTCCTACACACGGGCCATATCTAGTTCAACTCTGCTTAGGAAACTGACAAGAACACTAGCTCCTCTTCAGTCCAATACACTGTACTTGCGGGGAACAGACGTGAGTGCTATTTGCACTGTGTATGGCAATTGGAGCACAATAGTGACTTGTCTTACCAGAAAACAACTCTTGCTCGTAGGACAAAAAACTTCATGTGATTCAACTCCATTTAGGACTGGGAAACAAAAGCTAGCTCGACTTCCAAGAAACACACTCTGCTTTTGAGAAAAGAGCACTCTTCTACTCTACTGTGTTTCCTATGTGTTCTGAACAGTGAGCTTGCTCAGAACAAAAAAACTGTGCTTCCTACACACACGGCCATATCTAGTTCAAGTCTGCTTAGAAACCTGAGAAGAACAGTAGATCCTCTTCAGTCCAATACACTGTACTTGCTGGGAACAGAGGCCAGTGCTATTTGTCCTGTGTATGGCAATGGCAGAGCAATAATGACTCTTTTTACCATAAAACAACTCTTGCTCATAGTACTAGAAACTGCATGTGATTCAACTCCATTTAGGACTGGGAAACAAATGCTAGCTCGCCTTAAAAGAAACACACTCTGCTTTAGAGAAAAGGGCACTCTTCTACTCTACTATATTTCCTATAGGGCCAGAACAGTGACCTTGCTCAGAACAAAAGAAATGTGCTTCCTACACAGGGCCATAACAAGTTCAACTCTGCTTAGGAAACTGACAAGAACAATAGCTCCTCTTCCGTCCAATACACTGTACTTGCTGGGAACAGATGCGATGCTATTTGCACTGTGTATGGCAATGGGAGCGCAATAGTGACTTTCCTTACCAGAAAACAACTCTTGCTCGTAGGACCAGTAACTGCATGTGATTCAAATCCATTTAGGATTGGGAAACAAATGCTAGCTCGCCTTACATGAAACACACTCTGCTTTTGAGAAAAGAGCACTCTTCTACTCTACTGTGCTTCCTATGGGGTCCGAACAGTGAGCTTGCTAAGAACAAAAGAACTGTGCTTCCTACACACATGGGCCATATCTAGTTCAACTCTGCTTAGGAAACTGACAAGAACAGTAGCTCCACTTCAGTCCAATACACTGTACTTGCGGGGAACATACGCGAGTGCTATTTGCACTGTGTATGGCAATTGGAGCCTTATAGTGACTTGTCTTAACAGAAAAAAACTCTTTGTCGTAGGACAAAAAACTGCATGTGACTCAACTCCATTTAGGACTGGGAAACAAACGCTAGCTCGACTTCCAAGAAACACACTCTGCTTTTGAGAAAAGAGCACTCTTCTACTCTACTGTGTTTCCTATGTGTTCCGAAAAGTGAGCTTGCTCAGAACAAAAAAACTGTGCTTCCTACACACACGGCCATATATAGTTCAAGCCTGCTTAGGAACATGACAAGAACAGTAGCTGCTCTTCAGTCCAATACACTGTACTTGCTTGGAACAGACGCCAGTGCTATTTGTCCTGTGTATGGCATAGGCAGCGCAATAGTGACTCTTCTTACCAGAAAACAACTCTTGCTCGTAGGACCAGAGACTGCATGTGATTCAACTCCATTTAGGACTGGGAAACAAACTCTAGGTCGCTTTACAAGAAACACACTCTGCTTTTGAGAAAAGAGCACTCTTCTACTTTACTGTGTTTCCTATAGGGCCAGAACAGTGAGCTTGCTCAGAACATAAGAACTGTGCTTCCTACACACACGGGCCATATCTAGTTCAACTCTGCTTAGGAAACTGACAAGAACAGTAACTCCTGTTCAGTCCAATACACTGTACTTGCTGGGAACAGACGGGAGGGCTATTTGCACTGTGTATGGCAATGGGAGCGCAATAGTGACTTTCCTTACCAGAAAACAACTCTTGCTCGTAGGACCAGAAACTGCATGTGATTCCACTCCATTTAGGACTGGGAAACAAACGCTAGCTCGCCTTACAAGAAACACACTCTGCTTTAGAGAAAAGAGCACTCTTCTACTCTACTATGTTTCCTATGGGGTCCAAACAGTGAGCTTGCTCAGAACAAAAGAACTGTGCTTCCTACACAAACGGACCATATCTAGTTCAACTCTGCTTAGTAAACTGACAAAAACAGTAGCTCCTATTCACTCCAATACACTGTACTTGCTGGGAAAAGACGCGAGTGCTATTTGCCTTGTATAGGGTAATGGGAGCGCAATAGTGACTTTCCTTACAAGAAAACAACTCTTGCTCGTAGGACCAGAAACTGCATGTGATTCAACTCCATTTAGGACTAGGAAACCAACGCTAGCTCGCCTTACAAGAAACACACTCTGCTTTTGAGAAAAGAGCACTCTTCTACTCTACTGTGTTTCCTATGGTGTCCGAACAGTGAGCTTGCTCAGAACAAAAGAACTGTGCCTCCAACACACATGGCCATATCTAGTTCAATTCTGCTTAGGAACCTGACAATAACAGTAGATCCTCTTCAGTCCAATACACTGTACGTGCTGGGAACAGACGTCAGTGCTATTTGTCCTGTGTATGGCAATGGCAGCACAATAGTGACTCTTCTTACCATAAAACAACTCTTGCTCGTAGGACCAGAAACTGCATGTGATTCAACTCCATTTAGGACTGGGAAACAAAAGCTAGCTCACCTTACAGAAACACACTCTGCTTTAGAGAAAAGAGCACTCTTCTACTCTACTGTGTTTCCTACAGGGCCAGAACAGTGAGCTTGCTCAGAACAAAGAACTGTGCTTCCTACACACGGGCCATATCTAGTTCAACTCTGCTTAGGAAAAGGACAAGAACAGTAGTTCCTCTTCAGTCCGATAGACTGTACTTGCTGGGAACAGACAAGAGTGATATTTGCACTGTGTATGGCAATGGGAGCGCAATAGTGACGTTCCTTACCAGAAAACAACTCTTGCTCGTAGGACCAGAAACTGCATGTGATTCAACTCCATTTAGGACAGGGAAACAAATGCTAGCTCGCCTTACATGTAACACACTCTGCTTTTGAGAAAAGAGCACTCTTCTACTCTACTGTGTTTCCTATGGTGTCCGAACAGTGAGCTTGCTCAGAACAAAACAACTGTGCTTCTTACACACGGACCATATCTAGTTCAACTCTGCTTAGGAAACTGACAAGAACACTAGCTCCTCTTCAGTCTAATACACTGTACTTGCGGGGAACAGACGTGAGAGCTATTTGCACTGTGTATGGCAATTGGAGCACGATAGTGACTTGTCTTACCAGAAAACAACTCTTGCTCGTAGGACAAAAAACTGCATGTGACTCAACTCCATTTAGGACTGGGAAACAAATGCTAGCTCGCCTTACAAAAACACATTCTGCTTTAGAGAAAAGAGCACTCTTTTACTCTACTGTGTTTCCTATGGGATCCAAACAGTGAGCTTGCTCAGAACAAAAGAACTGTGCTTCCTACACATACGGACCATATCTAGTTCAACTCTGCTTAGGAAACTGACAAGAACAGTAGCTCCTATTCACTCCAATACACTGTACTTGCTGGGAAAAGACGCGAGTGCTATTTGCCTTGTATAGGGTAATGGGAGCGCAATAGAGACTTTCCTTACAAGAAAACAACTCTTGCTCGTAGGAGCAGAAACTGCATGTGATTCAACTCCATTTAGGACTAGGAAACCAACGCTAGCTCGCCTTACAAGAAACACACTCTGCTTTTGAGAAAAGAGCACTCTTCTACTCTACTGTGTTTCCTATGGTGTCCGAACAGTGAGCTTGCTCAGAACAAAAGAACTGTGCCTCCAACACACATGGCCATATCTAGTTCAATTCTGCTTAGGAACCTGACAATAACAGTAGATCCTCTTCAGTCCAATACACTGTACGTGCTGGGAACAGACGTCAGTGCTATTTGTCCTGTGTATGGCAATGGCAGCACAATAGTGACTCTTCTTACCATAAAACAACTCTTGCTCGTAGGACCAGAAACTGCATGTGATTCAACTCCATTTAGGACTGGGAAACAAAAGCTAGCTCACCTTACAGAAACACACTCTGCTTTAGAGAAAAGAGCACTCTTCTACTCTACTGTGTTTCCTACAGGGCCAGAACAGTGAGCTTGCTCAGAACAAAGAACTGTGCTTCCTACACACGGGCCATATCTAGTTCAACTCTGCTTAGGAAAAGGACAAGAACAGTAGTTCCTCTTCAGTCCGATACACTGTACTTGCAGGGAACAGACGCGAGTGCTATTTGCACTGTGTATGGCAATTGGAGCACAATAGTGACTCGCCCTACCAGAAAACAACTCTTGCTCGTAGGACAAAAACCTGCATGTGACTCAACTCCATTTAGGACTGGGAAACAAACGCTAGCTCGCCTTACAAGAAACACACTCTGCTTTTGAGAAAAGAGCACTCTTCTACTATACTGTGTTTCCTATGTGGTCCGAACACTGAGCTTGCTCAGAACAAAAGAACTGTGCTTCCTACACACAGGCCATATCTGGTTCAACTCTGCTTAGGAAACTGACAAGAACAGTAGCTCCTCTTCAGTCCGATACACTGTACTTGCTGGGAACAGACAAGAGTGATATTTGCACTGTGTATGGCAATGGGAGCGCAATAGTGACGTTCCTTACCAGAAAACAACTCTTGCTCGTAGGACCAGAAACTGCATGTGATTCAACTCCATTTAGGACAGGGAAACAAATGCTAGCTCGCCTTACATGTAACACACTCTGCTTTTGAGAAAAGAGCACTCTTCTACTCTACTGTGTTTCCTATGGTGTCCGAACAGTGAGCTTGCTCAGAACAAAACAACTGTGCTTCTTACACACGGGCCATATCTAGTACAACTCTGCTTAGGAAACTGACAAGAACACTAGCTCCTCTTCAGTCTAATACACTGTACTTGCGGGGAACAGACGTGAGAGCTATTTGCACTGTGTATGGCAATTGGAGCACGATAGTGACTTGTCTTACCAGAAAACAACTCTTGCTCGTAGGACAAAAAACTGCATGTGAGTCAACTCCATTTAGGACTGGGAAACAAATGCTAGCTCGCCTTACAAAAACACATTCTGCTTTAGAGAAAAGAGCACTCTTTTACTCTACTGTGTTTCCTATGGGATCCAAACAGTGAGCTTGCTCAGAACAAAAGAACTGTGCTTCCTACACATACGGACCATATCTAGTTCAACTCTGCTTAGGAAACTGACAAGAACAGTAGCTCCTATTCACTCCAATACACTGTACTTGCTGGGAAAAGACGCGAGTGCTATTTGCCTTGTATAGGGTAATGGGAGCGCAATAGTTTCTTTCCTTACCAGAAAACAACTCTTCCTCGTAGGACCAGAAACTGCATGTGATTCAACTCCATTTAGGACTAGGAAACCAACGCTAGCTCGCCTTACAAAAACACACTCTGCTTTTGAGAAAAGAGCACTCTTCTACACTACTGTGTTTCCTATGGTGTCTGAACAGTGAGCTTGCTCAGAACAAAAGAACTGTGCTTCCAACACACATGGCCATATCTAGTTCAATTCTGATTAGGAACCTGACAATAACAGTAGATCCTCTTCAGTCCAATACACTGTACGTGCTGGGAACAGATGCCAGTGCTATTTGTCCTGTGTATGGCAATGGCAGCACAATAGTGACTCTTCTTACCATAAAACAACTCTTGCTCGTAGGACCAGAAACTGCATGTGATTCAACTCCATTTAGGACTGGGAAACAAAAGCTAGCTCACCTTACAGAAACACACTCTGCTTTAGAGAAAAGAGCACTCTTCTACTCTACTGTGTTTCCTACAGGGCCAGAACAATGAGCTTGCTCAGAACAAAGAACTGTGCTTCCTACACACGGGCCATATCTAGTTCAACTCTGCTTAGGAAAAGGACAAGAACAGTAGCTCCTCTTCAGTCCAATACACTGTACTTGCAGGGAACAGACGCGAGTGCTATTTGCACTGTGTATGGCAATTGGAGCACAATAGTGACTCGCCCTACCAGAAAACAACTCTTGCTCGTAGGACAAAAACCTGCATGTGACTCAACTCCATTTAGGACTGGGAAACAAACGCTAGCTCGCCTTACAAGAAACACACTCTGCTTTTGAGAAAAGAGCACTCTTCTACTATACTGTGTTTCCTATGGGGTCCGAACAGTGAGCTTGCTAAGAACAAAAGAACTGTGCTTCCTACACACGGGCCATATCTAGTTCAACTCTGCTTAGGAAACTGACAAGAACAGTAGCTCCTCTTCAGTCCGATAGACTGTACTTGCTGGGAACAGACGCGAGTGCTATTTGCACCGTGTATGGCAATGGGAGCGCAATAGTGACTTTCTTTACCAGAAAACAACTCTTGCTCGTAGGACCAGAAACTGCATGTGATTCAACTCCAATTAGGACTGGGAAACAAATGCTAGCTCGCCTTACATGTAACACACTCTGCTTTTGAGAAAAGAGCACTCTTCTACTCTACTGTGTTTCCTATGGGGTCCGAACAGTGAGCTTGCTCAGAACAAAACAACTGTGCTTCCTACACACGGGCCATATCTAGTTCAACTCTGCTTAGGAAACTGACAAGAACACTAGCTCCTCTTCAGTCCAATACACTGTACTTGCGGGGAACAGACGTGAGTGCTATTTGCACTGTGTATGGCAATTGGAGCACAATAGTGACTTGTCTTACCAGAAAACAACTCTTGCTCGTAGGACAAAAAACTGCATGTGACTCAACTCCATTTAGGACTGGGAAACAAACGCTAGCTCGACTTCCAAGAAACACACTCTGCTTTTGAGAAAAGAGCACTCTTCTACTCTACTGTGTTTCCTATGGGGTCCAAACAGTGAGCTTGCTCAGAACAAAACAACTGTGCTTCCTACACACGGATCATATCTAGTTCAACTCTGCTTAGGAAACTGAGAAGAACAGTAGCTCCTCTTCAGTCCAATACACTGTACTTGCTGGGAACAGAAGGGAGGGCTATTTGCACTGTGTATGGCAATGGGAGCACAATAGTGACTTTGCTTACCAGAAAACAACTCTTGCTCGTAGGACCAGAAACTGCATGTGATTCCACTCCATTTAGGACTGGGAAACAAACGCTAGCTCGCCTTACAAAAACACATTCTGCTTTAGAGAAAAGAGCACTCTTTTACTCTACTGTGTTTCCTATGGGATCCAAACAGTGAGCTTGCTCAGAACAAAAGAACTGTGCTTCCTACACAAACGGACCATATCTAGTTCAACTCTGCTTAGGAAACTGACAAAAACAGTAGCTCCTATTCACTCCAATACACTGTACTTGCTGGGAAAAGACGCGAGTGCTATTTGCCTTGTATAGGGTAATGGGAGCGCAATAGTGACTTTCCTTACAAGAAAACAACTCTTGCTCGTAGGAGCAGAAACTGCATGTGATTCAACTCCATTTAGGACTAGGAAACCAACGCTAGCTCGCCTTACAAGAAACACACTCTGCTTTTGAGAAAAGAGCACTCTTCTACTCTACTGTGTTTCCTTTGGTGTCCGAACAGTGAGCTTGCTCAGAACAAAAGAACTGTGCCTCCAACACACATGGCCATATCTAGTTCAATTCTGCTTAGGAACCTGACAATAACAGTAGATCCTCTTCAGTCCAATACACTGTACGTGCTGGGAACAGACGTCAGTGCTATTTGTCCTGTGTATGGCAATGGCAGCACAATAGTGACTCTTCTTACCATAAAACAACTCTTGCTCGTAGGACCAGAAACTGCATGTGATTCAACTCCATTTAGGACTGGGAAACAAAAGCTAGCTCACCTTACAGAAACACACTCTGCTTTAGAGAAAAGAGCACTCTTCTACTCTACTGTGTTTCCTACAGGGCCAGAACAGTGAGCTTGCTCAGAACAAAGAAATGTGCTTCCTACACACGGGCCATATCTAGTTCAACTCTGCTTAGGAAAAGGACAAGAACAGTAGTTCCTCTTCAGTCCGATACACTGTACTTGCAGGGAACAGACGCGAGTGCTATTTGCACTGTGTATGGCAATTGGAGCACAATAGTGACTCGCCCTACCAGAAAACAACTCTTGCTCGTAGGACAAAAACCTGCATGTGACTCAACTCCATTTAGGACTGGGAAACAAACGCTAGCTCGCCTTACAAGAAACACACTCTGCTTTTGAGAAAAGAGCACTCTTCTACTATACTGTGTTTCCTATGTGTTCCGAACACTGAGCTTGCTCAGAACAAAAGAACTGTGCTTCCTACACACAGGCCATATCTGGTTCAACTCTGCTTAGGAAACTGACAAGAACAGTAGCTCCTCTTCAGTCCGATAGACTGTACTTGCTGGGAACAGACAAGAGTGATATTTGCACTGTGTATGGCAATGGGAGCGCAATAGTGACGTTCCTTACCAGAAAACAACTCTTGCTCGTAGGACCAGAAACTGCATGTGATTCAACTCCATTTAGGACAGGGAAACAAATGCTAGCTCGCCTTACATGTAACACACTCTGCTTTTGAGAAAAGAGCACTCTTCTACTCTACTGTGTTTCCTATGGTGTCCGAACAGTGAGCTTGCTCAGAACAAAACAACTGTGCTTCTTACACACGGGCCATATCTAGTACAACTCTGCTTAGGAAACTGACAAGAACACTAGCTCCTCTTCAGTCTAATACACTGTACTTGCGGGGAACAGACGTGAGAGCTATTTGCACTGTGTATGGCAATTGGAGCACAATAGTGACTTGTCTTACCAGAAAACAACTCTTGCTCGTAGGACAAAAAACTGCATGTGACTCAACTCCATTTAGGACTGGGAAACAAATGCTAGCTCGACTTACAAAAACACATTCTGCTTTAGAGAAAAGAGCACTCTTTTACTCTACTGTGTTTCCTATGGGATCCAAACAGTGAGCTTGCTCAGAACAAAAGAACTGTGCTTCCTACACAAAAGGACCATATCTAGTTCAACTCTGCTTAGGAAACTGACAAGAACAGTAGCTCCTATTCACTCCAATACACTGTACTTGCTGGGAAAAGACGCGAGTGCTATTTGCCTTGTATAGGGTAATGGGAGCGCAATAGTGACTCTCCTTACAAGAAAACAACTCTTGCTCGTAGGAGCAGAAACTGCATGTGATTCAACTCCATTTAGGACTAGGAAACCAACGCTAGCTCGCCTTACAAGAAACACACTCTGCTTTTGAGAAAAGAGCACTCTTCTACTCTACTGTGTTTCCTATGGTGTCCGAACAGTGAGCTTGCTCAGAACAAAAGAACTGTGCCTCCAACACACATGGCCATATCTAGTTCAATTCTGCTTAGGAACCTGACAATAACAGTAGATCCTCTTCAGTCCAATACACTGTACGTGCTGGGAACAGACGTCAGTGCTATTTGTCCTGTGTATGGCAATGGCAGCACAATAGTGACTCTTCTTACCATAAAACAACTCTTGCTCGTAGGACCAGAAACTGCATGTGATTCAACTCCATTTAGGACTGGGAAACAAAAGCTAGCTCACCTTACAGAAACACACTCTGCTTTAGAGAAAAGAGCACTCTTCTACTCTACTGTGTTTCCTACAGGGCCAGAACAGTGAGCTTGCTCAGAACAAAGAAATGTGCTTCCTACACACGGGCCATATCTAGTTCAACTCTGCTTAGGAAAAGGACAAGAACAGTAGTTCCTCTTCAGTCCGATACACTGTACTTGCAGGGAACAGACGCGAGTGCTATTTGCACTGTGTATGGCAATTGGAGCACAATAGTGACTCGCCCTACCAGAAAACAACTCTTGCTCGTAGGACAAAAACCTGCATGTGACTCAACTCCATTTAGGACTGGGAAACAAACGCTAGCTCGCCTTACAAGAAACACACTCTGCTTTTGAGAAAAGAGCACTCTTCTACTATACTGTGTTTCCTATGTGGTCCGAACACTGAGCTTGCTCAGAACAAAAGAACTGTGCTTCCTACACACAGGCCATATCTGGTTCAACTCTGCTTAGGAAACTGACAAGAACAGTAGCTCCTCTTCAGTCCGATAGACTGTACTTGCTGGGAACAGACAAGAGTGATATTTGCACTGTGTATGGCAATGGGAGCGCAATAGTGACGTTCCTTACCAGAAAACAACTCTTGTTCGTAGGACCAGAAACTGCATGTGATTCAACTCCATTTAGGACAGGGAAACAAATGCTAGCTCGCCTTACATGTAACACACTCTGCTTTTGAGAAAAGAGCACTCTTCTACTCTACTGTGTTTCCTATGGTGTCCGAACAGTGAGCTTGCTCAGAACAAAACAACTGTGCTTCTTACACACGGGCCATATCTAGTACAACTCTGCTTAGGAAACTGACAAGAACACTAGCTCCTCTTCAGTCTAATACACTGTACTTGCGGGGAACAGACGTGAGAGCTATTTGCACTGTGTATGGCAATTGGAGCACAATAGTGACTTGTCTTACCAGAAAACAACTCGTGCTCGTAGGACAAAAAACTGCATGTGACTCAACTCCATTTAGGACTGGGAAACAAATGCTAGCTCGCCTTACAAAAACACATTCTGCTTTAGAGAAAAGGGCACTCTTTTACTCTACTGTGTTTCCTATGGGATCCAAACAGTGAGCTTGCTCAGAACAAAAGAACTGTGCTTCCTACACATACGGACCATATCTAGTTCAACTCTGCTTAGGAAACTGACAAGAACAGTAGCTCCTATTCACTCCAATACACTGTACTTGCTGGGAAAAGACGCGAGTGCTATTTGCCTTGTATAGGGTAATGGGAGCGCAATAGTTTCTTTCCTTACCAGAAAACAACTCTTCCTCGTAGGACCAGAAACTGCATGTGACTCAACTCCATTTAGGACTGGGAAACAAACGCTAGCTCGACTTCCAAGAAACACACTCTGCTTTTGAGAAAAGAGCACTCTTCTACTCTACTGTGTTTCCTATGGTGTCCGAACAGTGAGCTTGCTCAGAACAAAAGAACTGTGCTTCCAACACACATGGCCATATCTACTTCAATTCTGATTAGGAACCTGACAATAACAGTAGATCCTCTTCAGTCCAATACACTGTACGTGCTGGGAACAGATGCCAGTGCATTTTGTCCTGTGTATGGCAATGGCAGCACAATAGTGACTCTTCTTACCATAAAACAACTCTTGCTCGTAGGACCAGAAACTGCATGTGATTCAACTCCATTTAGGACTGGGAAACAAAAGCTAGCTCACCTTACAGAAACACACTCTGCTTTAGAGAAAAGAGCACTCTTCTACTCTACTGTGTTTCCTACAGGGCCAGAACAGTGAGCTTGCTCAGAACAAAGAACTGTGCTTCCTACACACGGGCCATATCTAGTTCAACTCTGCTTAGGAAAAGGACAAGAACAGTAGCTCCTCTTCAGTCCGATACACTGTACTTGCAGGGAACAGACGCGAGTGCTATTTGCACTGTGTATGGCAATTGGAGCACAATAGTGACTCGCCCTACCAGAAAACAACTCTTGCTCGTAGGACAAAAACCTGCATGTGACTCAACTCCATTTAGGACTGGGAAACAAACGCTAGCTCGCCTTACAAGAAACACACTCTGCTTTTGAGAAAACAGCACTCTTCTACTCTACTGTGTTTCCTATGGGGTCCGAACAGTGAGCTTGCTAAGAACAAAAGAACTGTGCTTCCTACACACGGGCCATATCTAGTTCAACTCTGCTTAGGAAACTGACAAGAACAGTAGCTCCTCTTCAGTCCGATAGACTGTACTTGCTGGGAACAGACGCGATTGCTATTTGCACCGTGTATGGCAATGGGAGCGCAATAGTGACTTTCTTTACCAGAAAACAACTCTTGCTCGTAGGACCAGAAACTGCATGTGATTCAACTCCAATTAGGACTGGGAAACAAATGCTAGCTCGCCTTACATGTAACACACTCTGCTTTTGAGAAAAGAGCACTCTTCTACTCTACTGTGTTTCCTATGGGGTCCGAACAGTGAGCTTGCTCAGAACAAAACAACTGTGCTTCCTACACACGGGCCATATCTAGTTCAACTCTGCTTAGGAAACTGACAAGAACACTAGCTCCTCTTCAGTCCAATACACTGTACTTGCGGGGAACAGACGTGAGTGCTATTTGCACTGTGTATGGCAATTGGAGCACAATAGTGACTTGTCTTACCAGAAAACAACTCTTGCTCGTAGGACAAAAAACTGCATGTGACTCAACTCCATTTAGGACTGGGAAACAAACGCTAGCTCGACTTCCAAGAAACACACTCTGCTTTTGAGAAAAGAGCACTCTTCTACTCTACTGTGTTTCCTATGTGTTCTGAACAGTGAGCTTGCTCAGAACAAAAAAACTGTGCTTCCTACACACTCGGCCATATCTAGTTCAAGTCTGCTTAGAAACCTGAGAAGAACAGTAGATCCTCTTCAGTCCATTACACTGTACTTGCTGGGAACAGAGGCCAGTGCTATTTGTCCTGTGTATGGCAATGGCAGAGCAATAATGACTCTTCTTACCAGAAAACAACTCTTGCTCGTAGGACAATAAACTGCATGTGTTTCAACTCCATTTAGGACTGGGAAACAAACGCTAGCTCGCCTTACAAGAAACACACTCTGCTTTTGAGAAAAGAGCACTCTTCTACTCGACTGTTTTTCCTATTGTGTCCGAACAGTGAGCTTGCTCAGAAAAAAAGAACTGTGCTTTCTACACACAGGGGCCATATCTATTCAACTCTGCTTAGGAAACTGACAAGAACAGTAACTCCGCTTCAGTCCAATACACTCTACTTGCTGGAAACAGATGCGAGTGCTATTTGCACTGTGCATGGAAATGGGAGCGCAATAGTGACTTTCCTTACCAGAAAAGAACTCTTGCTGGTAGGACCAGAAACTGCATGGGATTCAACTCCATTTAGGACTGGGAAACAAACGCTAGCTCGCCTTACAAGAAACACACTCTGCTTTTGAGAAAAGAGCAGTCTTCTACTCTACTGTGTTTCCTATAGGGCCAGAACAGTGAGTTTGCTCAGAACAAAAGAACTGTGCTTCCTACAAATATGGCCATATCTAGTTCATTTCTGCTTAGGAAACTGACAAGAACAGTAGATCCTTTCAGCCCAATACACTGTACATGCTGGGAACAGACGCCAGTGCTATTTGCCCTGTGTCTGACAATGGGAGTGCAATAGTGACTTTCCTTACCAGAAAAAAACTCTTGATCGTAGGACCAAAAACAGGATGTGCTTCAACTCCATTTAGTACTGGGAAACAAACGCTAGCTCGCCTTACAAGAAACACACTCTGCTTTTGAGAAAAGAGCACACTTCTACTCGACTGTTTTTCCTATGGTGTCTGAACAGTGAGCTTGCTCAGAAAAAAAGAACTGTGCTTTCTACACACAGGGGCCATATCTATTCAACTCTGCTTAGGAAACTGACAAGAACAGTAGCTCCGCTTCAGTCCAATACACTCTACTTGCTGGGAACAGATGCGAGTGCTATTTGCACTGTGTATGGAAATGGGAGCGCAATAGTGACTTTCCTTACCAGAAAACAACTCTTGCTGGTAGGACCAGAAACTGCATGGGATTCAACTCCATTTAGGACTGGGAAACAAACGCTAGCTCGCCTTACAAGAAACACACTCTGCTTTTGAGAAAAGAGCACTCTTCTACTCTACTGTGTTTCCTATAGGGCCAGAAGAGTGAGTTTGCTCAGAACAAAAGAACTGTGCTTCCTTCAAATACGGCCATATCTATTTCAATTCTGCTTAGGAAACTGACAAGAACAGTAGATCCTTTCAGTCCAATACACTGTACATGCTGGGAACAGACGCGAGTGCTATTTGCACTGTGTATGGCAAAGGGAGCACAATAGTGACTCTTTTTACCAGAAAACAACTCTTGCTCGTAGGACAATAAACTGCATGTGTTTCAACTCCATTTAGGACTGGGAAACAAACGCTAGCTTGCCTTACAAGAAACACACTCTGCTTTTGAGAAAAGAGCACTCTTCTACTCTACTGTTTTTCCTATGATGTCCGAACAGTGAGCTTGCTCAGAAAAAAAGAACTGTGCTTTCTACACACAGGGGCCATATCTATTCAACTCTGCTTAGGAAACTGACAAGAACAGTAGCTCCACTTCAGTCCAATACACTCTACTTGCTTGGAACAGATGCGAGTGCTATTTGCACTGTGTATGGAAATGGGAGCGCAATTGTGACTTTCCTTACTATAAAACAACTCTTGCTGGTAGGACCAGAAACTGCATGGGATTCAACTCCATTTAGGACTGGGAAACAAACGCTAGCTCGCCTTACAAGAAACACACTCTGCTTTTGAGAAAAGAGCACTCTTCTCCTCTACTGTGTTTCCTATGGGGTCCGAACAGTGAGCTTGCTCAGAACAAAAGAACTGTGCTTCCTACACTCACGGGCCATATCTAGTTCAACTCTGCATAGGAAACTGACAAGAACAGTAGCTCCTCTTCAGTCCAATACACTGCACTAGCTGGGAACAGATGCGAGTCCTATTTGTACTGTGTATAGAAATAGGAGCGCAATAGTGACTCTTCTTATCACAAAGCACCTCTTCCTCGTAGGAACAAATACTGCATGGGATTCAACTCCATTTCTGACTGGGGAACAAACACTAGCTCGCCTTACAAGAAACACACTCTGCTTTTGAGAAAAGAGCACTCATCTACTCTTCTGTGTTTCCTATGTGGTCCGAACAGTGAGCTTGCTCAGAACAAAAGAACTGTGCTTCCTACACACATGGGCCATATCTAGTTCAACTCTGCTTAGAAAACTGACAAGAACAGTAGCTCCGCTTCAGTCCAATACACTGTACTTCCTGGGAACAGATGCGAGTGCTATTTGCACTGTGTATGGAAAAGGGAACGCAATAGTGACTTTCTTTACCAGAAACAACTCTTGCTCGTAGTACCAAAAACTGCATGTGATTCAACTCCATTTAGGACTGGGAAGCAAACGTTAGCTCTCCTTACAAGAAACACACTCTGCTTTTGAGAAAAGAGCACTCTTCTACTCTACTGTGTTTCCTATAGGGCCAGAACAGTGAGTTTGCTCAGAAGAAAATTACTGTGCTTCCTACAAATACAGCCATATCTAGTTCAATTTTGCTTAGGAAACTGACAAGAACAGTAGCTCCTCTTCAGTCCAATACACTGTACATGCTGGGAACAGACGCCAGTGCTATTTGCCCTGTGTATGACAATGGGAGCGCAACAGTGACTCTTTTTACCAGAAAACAACCCTTGCTCGTAGGACAAGAAACTGCATGTGATTCAACTCCATTTAGGACTGGGAAACAAACGCTAGCTTGCCTTACAAGAAAAACACTCTGCTTTTGAGAAAAGAGCACTCTTCTACTCTACTGTGTTTCCTATGTGGCCAGAACAGTGAGCTTGCTCAGAACAAAAGAACTGTGCTTCCTACACACATGGGCCATATCTAGTTCAACTCTGCTTAGGAAACTGACAAGAACAGTAGCTCCGCTTCAGTCCAATACACTGTACTTGCTGTGAACAGACCCGAGTGCTATTTGCACTGTGTATGGCAAAGGGAGCGCAATAGTGACTTTCCTTACCAGAAAACAACTCTTGCTGGTAGGACCAAAAACTGCATGTGATTCAACTCCATTTAGGACTGGGAAACAAACGGTAGCTCGCCTTACAAGAAACACACTCTGCTTTTGAGAAAAGAGCAGTCTTCTATTCTACTGTGGTTCATATGGGGTCCGAACATTGAGCTTGCTCAGAACAAAAGAACTGGGCTTCCTACACACATGGGCCATATCTAGTTCAACTCTGCTTAGGAAACTGACAAGAACAGTAGCACCTCTTCAGTCCAATACACTGTACTTGCTGGGAACAGATGCGAGTGCTATTTGCACTGTGTATGGCAATGGGAGCGCAATAGTGACTTTGATTACAAGAAAACAACTCTTGCTCGTAGGACCAAAAACTGCATGTGATTCAACTCCATTTAGGACTGGGAAACAAATTCTAGCTCGCCTTACAAGAAACACACTCTGCTTTTGAGAAAAGAGCAGTCTTCTATTCTACTGTGGTTCATATGGGGAGCGAACATTGAGCTTACTCAGAACAAAAGAACTGTGCTTCCTACACACACGGGACATATCTAGTTCAAGTCTGCTTAGGAAACTGACAAGAACAGTAGCTCCTCTTCAGTCCAATACACTGTACTTGCTGGGAACAAACGTGAGTGCTATTTGCACTGTGTATGGCAATGGGAGCGCAATAGTGACTTTCCTTACGAGTAAACAACTCTTGCTCGTAGGACCAAAAACTGCATGCGATTCAACTCCATTTAGGACTGGGAAACAAACTCTAGCTCGCCTTACAAGAAACACACTCTGCTTTTGAGAAAAGAGCAGTCTTCTATTTCACTGTGGTCATATGGTGTCCGAACAGTGAGCTTGCTGAGAACAAAAGAACTGTGCTTCCTACACACATGGGCCATATCTAGTTCAACACTTCTTAGGAAAGTGACAAGAACAGTAGCTCCTCTTCAGTTCAATAAACTGTACTTGCTGGGAACAGACGCGAGTGCTATTTGCACTGTGTATGGCAAAGGGAGCGCAATAGTGACTTTCCTTACCAGAAAACAACTCTTGCTCGTAGGACCAAAAACTGCATGTGATTCAACTCCATTTAGGACTGGGAAACAAACGCTTGCTCGCCTTACAAGAAACACACTCTGCTTTTGAGAAAAGAGCAGTCTTCTACTCTACTGTGTTTCCTATAGGGCCAGAACAGTGAGCTTGCTCAGAACAAAAGAACTGTGCTTCATACAAATACGGCCATATCTAGTTCAATTCTGCTTAGGAAACTGAAAAGAACAGTAGATCCTCTTCAGTCCAATACACTGTACATGCTGGGAACAGACGCCAGTACTATTTGCCTTGTTTATGACAATGGGAGCACAATAGTGACTCTTCTTACCAGAAAACAACTCTTGCTCGTAGGACAATAAACTGCATGTGTTTCAACTCCATTTAGGACTGGGAAACAAACGCTAGCTCGCCTTACAAGAAACACACTCTGCTTTTGAGAAAAGAGCACTCTTCTACTCGACTGTTTTTCCTATGGTGTCCGAACAGTGAGCTTGCTCAGAAAAAAAGAACTGTGCTTTCTACACACAGGGGCCATATCTAGTTCAACTCTGCTTAGGAAACTGACAAGAACAGTAGCTCCGCTTCAGTCCAATACACTCTACTTGCTGGGAACAGATGCGAGTGCTATTTGCACTGTGTATGGAAATGGGAGCGCAATAGTGACTTTCCTTACCAGAAAACAACTCTTGCTGGTAGGACCAGAAACTGCATGGGATTCAACTCCATTTAGGACTGGGAAACAAACGCTAGCTCGCCTTACAAGAAACACACTCTGCTTTTGAGAAAAGAGCACTCTTCTACTCTACTGTGTTTCCTATAGGGCCAGAACAGTGAGTTTGCTCAGAACAAAAGAACTGTGCTTCATACAAATACGGCCATATCTAGTTCAATTCTGCTTAGGAAACTGACAAGAACAGTAGATCCTCTTCAGTCCAATACACTGTACATGCTGGGAACAGACGCCAGTGCTATTTGCCCTGTGTCTGACAATGGGAGCGCAATATTGACTTTCCTTACCAGAAAACAACTCTTGCTCGTAGGACCAAAAACAGGGTGTGATTCAAGTCCATTTAGGACTGGGAAACAAACGCTAGCTTCCCTTCAAGAAACACACTCTGCTTTTGAGAAAAGAGCACTCTTCTACTCTACTGTGTTTCCTATGGGGTCCGAACAGTGAGCTTGCTCAGAACAAAAGAACTGTGCTTCCTACACACACGGGCCATATCTAGTTCAATTCTGCTTAGGAAACTGACAAGAACGGTAGCTCCTCTTCAGTCCAATACACTGTACTAGCTGGGAACAGACGGGAGTCCTATTTGTACTTTGTATAGAAATAGGAGCGCAATAGTGACTCTTCTTATCAGAAAACACCTCTTCCTCGTAGGAACAAAAACTGCATGGGATTCAACTCCATTTCTGACTGGGGAACAAACGCTAGCCCGCCTTACAAGAAACACACTCTGCTTTTGAGAAAAGAGCAATCTTCTATTCTACTGTGGTTCATATGGGGTCCGAACATTGAGCTTGCTCAGAACAAAAGAACTGGGATTCCTACACACATGGGCCATATCTAGTTCAACTCTGCTTAAGAAACTGACAAGAACAGTAGCTCCTCTTCAGTCCAATACACTGTACTTGCTGGGAACAGATGCGAGTGCTATTTGCACTGTGTATGGCAATGGGAGCGCAATAGTGACTTTGATTACGAGAAAACAACTCTTGCTCGTAGGACCAAAAACTGCATGTGATTCAACTCCATTTAGGACTGGTAAACAAACGCTAGCTCGCCTTACAAGAAACACACTCTGCTTTTGAGAAAAGAGCAGTCTTCTATTTTACTGTGGTTCATATGGGGTCCGAACATTGAGCTTACTCAGAACAAAAGAACTGTACTTCCTACACACACGGGACATATCTAGTTCAACTCTGCTTAGGAAACTGACAAGAACAGTAGCTCCTCTTCAGTCCAATACACTGTACTTGCTGGGAACAGACGCGAGTGCTATTTGTACTGTGTATGGCAATGGGAGCGCAATAGTGACTTTGCTTACGATTAAACAACTCTTGCTCGTAGGACCAAAAACTGCATGAGATTCAACTCCATTTAGGACTGGGAAACAAACGCTAGCTCGCCTTACCAGAAACACACTCTGCTTTTGAGAAAAGAGCAGTCTTCTATTTCACTGTGGTTCATATGGTGTCCGAACAGTGAGCTTGCTGAGAACAAAAAAACTGTGCTTCCTACACACATGGGCCATATCTAGTTCAATTCTTCTTAGGAAAGTGACCAGAACAGTAGCTCCTCTTCAGTTCAATACACTGTACTTGCTGGGAACAGAGGCAAGTGGTATTTGCACTGTTTATGGCAAAGGGAGCGCAATAGTGACTTTCCTTACCAGAAAACAACTCTTGCTCGTAGGACCAAAAACTGCATGTGATTCAACTCCATTTAGGACTGGGAAACAAACGCTAGCTCGCCTTACAAGAAACACACTCTGCTTTTGAGAAAAGAGCACTCTTCTACTCTACTGTGTTTCCTATAGGGCCAGAACAGTGAGCTTGCTCAGAACAAAAGAACTGTGCTTCATACAAATATGGCCATATCTAGTTCAATTCTGCTTAGGAAACTGAAAAGAACAGTAGATCCTCTTCAGTCCAATACACTGTACATGCTGGGAACAGACGCCAGTGCTATTTGCCCTGTGTATGACAATGGGAGCACAATAGTGTCTCTTCTTACCAGAAAACAACTCTTGCTCGTAGGACAATAAACTGCATGTGTTTCAACTCCATTTAGGACTGGGAAACAAACGCTAGCTCGCCTTACAAGAAACACACTCTGCTTTTGAGAAAAGAGCACTCTTCTACTCGACTGTTTTTCCTATGGTGTCCGAACAGTGAGCTTGCTCAGAAAAAAAGAACTGTGCTTTCTACACACAGGGGCCATATCTATTCAACTCTGCTTAGGAAACTGACAAGAACAGTAACTCCGCTTCAGTCCAATACACTCTACTTGCTGGAAACAGATGCGAGTGCTATTTGCACTGTGCATGGAAATGGGAGCGCAATAGTGACTTTCCTTACCAGAAAAGAACTCTTGCTGGTAGGACCAGAAACTGCATGGGATTCAACTCCATTTAGGACTGGGAAACAAACGCTAGCTCGCCTTACAAGAAACACACTCTGCTTTTGAGAAAAGAGCAGTCTTCTACTCTACTGTGTTTCCTATAGGGCCAGAACAGTGAGTTTGCTCAGAACAAAAGAACTGTGCTTCCTACAAATATGGCCATATCTAGTTCATTTCTGCTTAGGAAACTGACAAGAACAGTAGATCCTTTCAGCCCAATACACTGTACATGCTGGGAACAGACGCCAGTGCTATTTGCCCTGTGTCTGACAATGGGAGTGCAATAGTGACTTTCCTTACCAGAAAAAAACTCTTGATCGTAGGACCAAAAACAGGATGTGCTTCAACTCCATTTAGTACTGGGAAACAAACGCTAGCTCGCCTTACAAGAAACACACTCTGCTTTTGAGAAAAGAGCACACTTCTACTCGACTGTTTTTCCTATGGTGTCTGAACAGTGAGCTTGCTCAGAAAAAAAGAACTGTGCTTTCTACACACAGGGGCCATATCTATTCAACTCTGCTTAGGAAACTGACAAGAACAGTAGCTCCGCTTCAGTCCAATACACTCTACTTGCTGGGAACAGATGCGAGTGCTATTTGCACTGTGTATGGAAATGGGAGCGCAATAGTGACTTTCCTTACCAGAAAACAACTCTTGCTGGTAGGACCAGAAACTGCATGGGATTCAACTCCATTTAAGACTGGGAAACAAACGCTAGCTCGCCTTACAAGAAACACACTCTGCTTTTGAGAAAAGAGCACTCTTCTACTCTACTGTGTTTCCTATAGGGCCAGAAGAGTGAGTTTGCTCAGAACAAAAGAACTGTGCTTCCTTCAAATACGGCCATATCTATTTCAATTCTGCTTAGGAAACTGACAAGAACAGTAGATCCTTTCAGTCCAATACACTGTACATGCTGGGAACAGACGCGAGTGCTATTTGCACTGTGTATGGCAAAGGGAGCACAATAGTGACTCTTTTTACCAGAAAACAACTCTTGCTCGTAGGACAATAAACTGCATGTGTTTCAACTCCATTTAGGACTGGGAAACAAACGCTAGCTTGCCTTACAAGAAACACACTCTGCTTTTGAGAAAAGAGCACTCTTCTACTCTACTGTTTTTCCTATGATGTCCGAACAGTGAGCTTGCTCAGAAAAAAAGAACTGTGCTTTCTACACACAGGGGCCATATCTATTCAACTCTGCTTAGGAAACTGACAAGAACAGTAGCTCCACTTCAGTCCAATACACTCTACTTGCTTGGAACAGATGCGAGTGCTATTTGCACTGTGTATGGAAATGGGAGCGCAATTGTGACTTTCCTTACTATAAAACAACTCTTGCTGGTAGGACCAGAAACTGCATGGGATTCAACTCCATTTAGGACTGGGAAACAAACGCTAGCTCGCCTTACAAGAAACACACTCTGCTTTTGAGAAAAGAGCACTCTTCTCCTCTACTGTGTTTCCTATGGGGTCCGAACAGTGAGCTTGCTCAGAACAAAAGAACTGTGCTTCCTACACTCACGGGCCATATCTAGTTCAACTCTGCATAGGAAACTGACAAGAACAGTAGCTCCTCTTCAGTCCAATACACTGCACTAGCTGGGAACAGATGCGAGTCCTATTTGTACTGTGTATAGAAATAGGAGCGCAATAGTGACTCTTCTTATCACAAAGCACCTCTTCCTCGTAGGAACAAATACTGCATGGGATTCAACTCCATTTCTGACTGGGGAACAAACACTAGCTCGCCTTACAAGAAACACACTCTGCTTTTGAGAAAAGAGCACTCATCTACTCTTCTGTGTTTCCTATGTGGTCCGAACAGTGAGCTTGCTCAGAACAAAAGAACTGTGCTTCCTACACACATGGGCCATATCTAGTTCAACTCTGCTTAGCAAACTGACAAGAACAGTAGCTCCGCTTCAGTCCAATACACTGTACTTCCTGGGAACAGATGCGAGTGCTATTTGCACTGTGTATGGAAAAGGGAACGCAATAGTGACTTTCTTTACCAGAAACAACTCTTGCTCGTAGTACCAAAAACTGCATGTGATTCAACTCCATTTAGGACTGGGAAGCAAACGTTAGCTCTCCTTACAAGAAACACACTCTGCTTTTGAGAAAAGAGCACTCTTCTACTCTACTGTGTTTCCTATAGGGCCAGAACAGTGAGTTTGCTCAGAAGAAAATTACTGTGCTTCCTACAAATACAGCCATATCTAGTTCAATTTTGCTTAGGAAACTGACAAGAACAGTAGCTCCTCTTCAGTCCAATACACTGTACATGCTGGGAACAGACGCCAGTGCTATTTGCCCTGTGTATGACAATGGGAGCGCAACAGTGACTCTTTTTACCAGAAAACAACTCTTGCTCGTAGGACAAGAAACTGCATGTGATTCAACTCCATTTAGGACTGGGAAACAAACGCTAGCTTGCCTTACAAGAAAAACACTCTGCTTTTGAGAAAAGAGCACTCTTCTACTCTACTGTGTTTCCTATGTGGCCAGAACAGTGAGCTTGCTCAGAACAAAAGAACTGTGCTTCCTACACACATGGGCCATATCTAGTTCAACTCTGCTTAGGAAACTGACAAGAACAGTAGCTCCGCTTCAGTCCAATACACTGTACTTGCTGTGAACAGACCCGAGTGCTATTTGCACTGTGTATGGCAAAGGGAGCGCAATAGTGACTTTCCTTACCAGAAAACAACTCTTGCTGGTAGGACCAAAAACTGCATGTGATTCAACTCCATTTAGGACTGGGAAACAAACGGTAGCTCGCCTTACAAGAAACACACTCTGCTTTTGAGAAAAGAGCAGTCTTCTATTCTACTGTGGTTCATATGGGGTCCGAACATTGAGCTTGCTCAGAACAAAAGAACTGGGCTTCCTACACACATGGGCCATATCTAGTTCAACTCTGCTTAGGAAACTGACAAGAACAGTAGCACCTCTTCAGTCCAATACACTGTACTTGCTGGGAACAGATGCGAGTGCTATTTGCACTGTGTATGGCAATGGGAGCGCAATAGTGACTTTGATTACGAGAAAACAACTCTTGCTCGTAGGACCAAAAACTGCATGTGATTCAACTCCATTTAGGACTGGGAAACAAATTCTAGCTCGCCTTACAAGAAACACACTCTGCTTTTGAGAAAAGAGCAGTCTTCTATTCTACTGTGGTTCATATGGGGAGCGAACATTGAGCTTACTCAGAACAAAAGAACTGTGCTTCCTACACACACGGGACATATCTAGTTCAACTCTGCTTAGGAAACTGACAAGAACAGTAGCTCCTCTTCAGTCCAATACACTCTACTTGCTGGGAACAAACGTGAGTGCTATTTGCACTGTGTATGGCAATGGGAGCGCAATAGTGACTTTCCTTACGAGTAAACAACTCTTGCTCGTAGGACCAAAAACTGCATGCGATTCAACTTCATTTAGGACTGGGAAACAAACTCTAGCTCGCCTTACAAGAAACACACTCTGCTTTTGAGAAAAGAGCAGTCTTCTATTTCACTGTGGTTCATATGGTGTCCGAACAGTGAGCTTGCTGAGAACTAAAGAACTGTGCTTCCTACACACATGGACCATATCTAGTTCAACACTTCTTAGGAAAGTGACAAGAACAGTAGCTCCTCTTCAGTTCAATAAACTGTACTTGCTGGGAACAGACGCGAGTGCTATTTGCACTGTGTATGGCAAAGGGAGCGCAATAGTGACTTTCCTTACCAGAAAACAACTCTTGCTCGTAGGACCAAAAACTGCATGTGATTCAACTCCATTTAGGACTGGGAAACAAACGCTAGCTCGCCTTACAAGAAACACACTCTGCTTTTGAGAAAAGAGCAGTCTTCTACTCTACTGTGTTTCCTATAGGGCCAGAACAGTGAGCTTGCTCAGAACAAAAGAACTGTGCTTCATACAAATACGGCCATATCTAGTTCAATTCTGCTTAGGAAACTGAAAAGAACAGTAGATCCTCTTCAGTCCAATACACTGTACATGCTGGGAACAGACGCCAGTACTATTTGCCTTGTTTATGACAATGGGAGCACAATAGTGACTCTTCTTACCAGAAAACAACTCTTGCTCGTAGGACAATAAACTGCATGTGTTTCAACTCCATTTAGGACTGGGAAACAAACGCTAGCTCGCCTTACAAGAAACACACTCTGCTTTTGAGAAAAGAGCACTCTTCTACTCGACTGTTTTTCCTATGGTGTCCGAACAGTGAGCTTGCTCAGAAAAAAAGAACTGTGCTTTCTACACACAGGGGCCATATCTAGTTCAACTCTGCTTAGGAAACTGACAAGAACAGTAGCTCCGCTTCAGTCCAATACACTCTACTTGCTGGGAACAGATGCGAGTGCTATTTGCACTGTGTATGGAAATGGGAGCGCAATAGTGACTTTCCTTACCAGAAAACAACTCTTGCTGGTAGGACCAGAAACTGCATGGGATTCAACTCCATTTAGGACTGGGAAACAAACGCTAGTTCGCCTTACAAGAAACACACTCTGCTTTTGAGAAAAGAGCACTCTTCTACTCTACTGTGTTTCCTATAGGGCCAGAACAGTGAGTTTGCTCAGAACAAAAGAACTGTGCTTCCTACAAATACGGCCATATCTAGTTCAATTCTGCTTAGGAAACTGACAAGAACAGTAGATCCTCTTCAGTCCAATACACTGTACATGCTGGGAACAGACGCCAGTGCTATTTGCCCTGTGTCTGACAATGGGAGCGCAATAGTGACTTTCCTTACCACAAAACAACTCTTGCTCGTAGGACCAAAAACAGGATGTGATTCAACTCCATTTAGTACTGGGAAACAAACGCTAGCTTGCCTTACAAGAAACACACTCTGCTTTTGAGAAAAAAGCACTCTTCTGCTCTACTGTGTTTCCTATGGGGTCCGAACAGTGAGCTTGATCAGAACAAAAGAACTGTGCTTCCTACACACACGGGCCATATCTAGTTCAACTCTGCTTAGGAAACTGACAAGCACGGTAGCTCCTTTTCAGTCCAATACTCTGTACTAGCTGGGAACAGACGCGAGTCCTATTTCTACTGTGTATAGAAATAGGAGCGCAATAGTGACTCTTCTTATCAGAAAACACCTCTTACTCGTAGGAACAAAAACTGCATGGGATTCAACTCCATTTCTGACTGGGGAACAAACACTAGCTCGCCTTACAAGAAACACACTCTGCTTTTGAGAAAAATGCTCTTTTCTACTCTTCTGTGTTTCCTATGTGGTCCGAACAGTGAGCTTGCTCAGAACAAAAGAACTGTGCTTCCTACACACATGGGCCATATCTAGTTCAACTCTGCTTAGCAAACTGACAAGAACAGTAGCTCCGCTTCAGTCCAATACACTGTACTTCCTGGGAACAGATGCCAGTGCTATTTGCACTGTGTATGGAAATGGGAGCGTAATAGTGACTTTCCTTACCAGAAAACAACTCTTGCTCGTAGTACCAAAAACTGCATGTGATTCAACTCCACTTAGGACTGGGAAACAAACGCTAGCTCTCCTTACAATAAACACACTCTGCTTTTGAGAAAAGAGCACTCTTCTACTCTACTGTGTTTCCTATAGGGCCAGAACAGTGAGTTTGCTCAGAAGAAAATTACTGTGCTTCCTACAAATACAGCCATATCTAGTTCAATTTTGCTTAGGAAACTGACAAGAACAGTAGCTCCTCTTCAGTCCAATACACTGTACATGCTGGGAACAGACGCCAGTGCTATTTGCCCTGTGTATGACAATGGGAGCACAACAGTGACTCTTTTTACCAGAAAACAACTCTTGCTCGTAGGACAAGAAACTGCATGTGATTCAACTCCATTTAGGACTGGGAAACAAACGCTAGCTTGCCTTACAAGAAAAACTATCAGCTTTTGAGAAAAGAGCACTCTTCTACTCTACTGTGTTTCCTATGTGGCCAGAACAGTGAGCTTGCTCAGAACAAAAGAACTGTGCTTCCTACACACATGGGCCATATCTAGTTCAACTCTGCTTAGGAAACTGACAAGAACAGTAGCTCCGCTTCAGTCCAATACACTGTACTTGCTGTGAACAGACGCGAGGGCTATTTGCACTGTGTATGGCAAAGGGAGCGCAATAGTGACTTTCCTTACCAGAAAACAACTCTTGCTGGTAGGACCAAAAACTGCATGTGATTCAACTCCATTTAGGACTGGGAAAAAAACGGTAGCTCGCCTTACAAGAAACACACTCTGCTTTTGAGAAAAGAGCAGTCTTCTATTCTACTGTGGTTCATATGGGGTCCGAACATTGAGCTTGCTCAGAACAAAAGAACTGGGCTTCCTACACACATGGGCCATATCTAGTTCAACTCTGCTTAGGAAACTGACAAGAACAGTAGCACCTCTTCAGTCCAATACACTGTACTTGCTGGGAACAGATGCGAGTGCTATTTGCACTGTGTATGGCAATGGGAGCGCAATAGTGACTTTGATTACGAGAAAACAACTCTTGCTCGTAGGACCAAAAACTGCATGTGATTCAACTCCATTTAGGACTGGGAAACAAATTCTAGCTCGCCTTAGAAGAAACACACTCTGCTTTTGAGAAAAGAGCAGTCTTCTATTCTACTGTGGTTCATATGGGGAGCGAACATTGAGCTTACTCAGAACAAAAGAACTGTGCTTCCTACACACACGGGACATATCTAGTTCAACTCTGCTTAGGAAACTGACAAGAACAGTAGCTCCTCTTCAGTCCAATACACTGTACTTGCTGGGAACAAACGTGAGTGCTATTTGCACTGTGTATGGCAATGGGAGCGCAATAGTGACTTTCCTTACGAGTAAACAACTCTTGCTCGTAGGACCAAAAACTGCATGCGATTCAACTCCATTTAGGACTGGGAAACAAACTCTAGCTCGCCTTACAAGAAACACACTCTGCTTTTGAGAAAAGAGCAGTCTTCTATTTCACTGTGGTCATATGGTGTCCGAACAGTGAGCTTGCTGAGAACAAAAGAACTGTGCTTCCTACACACATGGGCCATATCTAGTTCAACACTTCTTAGGAAAGTGACAAGAACAGTAGCTCCTCTTCAGTTCAATAAACTGTACTTGCTGGGAACAGACGCGAGTGCTATTTGCACTGTGTATGGCAAAGGGAGCGCAATAGTGACTTTCCTTACCAGAAAACAACTCTTGCTCGTAGGACCAAAAACTGCATGTGATTCAACTCCATTTAGGACTGGGAAACAAACGCTTGCTCGCCTTACAAGAAACACACTCTGCTTTTGAGAAAAGAGCAGTCTTCTACTCTACTGTGTTTCCTATAGGGCCAGAACAGTGAGCTTGCTCAGAACAAAAGAACTGTGCTTCATACAAATACGGCCATATCTAGTTCAATTCTGCTTAGGAAACTGAAAAGAACAGTAGATCCTCTTCAGTCCAATACACTGTACATGCTGGGAACAGACGCCAGTACTATTTGCCTTGTTTATGACAATGGGAGCACAATAGTGACTCTTCTTACCAGAAAACAACTCTTGCTCGTAGGACAATAAACTGCATGTGTTTCAACTCCATTTAGGACTGGGAAACAAACGCTAGCTCGCCTTACAAGAAACACACTATGCTTTTGAGAAAAGAGCACTCTTCTACTCGACTGTTTTTCCTATGGTGTCCGAACAGTGAGCTTGCTCAGAAAAAAAGAACTGTGCTTTCTACACACAGGGGCCATATCTAGTTCAACTCTGCTTAGGAAACTGACAAGAACAGTAGCTCCGCTTCAGTCCAATACACTCTACTTGCTGGGAACAGATGCGAGTGCTATTTGCACTGTGTATGGAAATGGGAGCGCAATAGTGACTTTCCTTACCAGAAAACAACTCTTGCTGGTAGGACCAGAAACTGCATGGGATTCAACTCCATTTAGGACTGGGAAACAAACGCTAGCTCGCCTTACAAGAAACACACTCTGCTTTTGAGAAAAGAGCACTCTTCTACTCTACTGTGTTTCCTATAGGGCCAGAACAGTGAGTTTGCTCAGAACAAAAGAACTGTGCTTCATACAAATACGGCCATATCTAGTTCAATTCTGCTTAGGAAACTGACAAGAACAGTAGATCCTCTTCAGTCCAATACACTGTACATGCTGGGAACAGACGCCAGTGCTATTTGCCCTGTGTCTGACAATGGGAGCGCAATAGTGACTTTCCTTACCACAAAACAACTCTTGCTCGTAGGACCAAAAACAGGATGTGATTCAACTCCATTTAGGACTGGGAAACAAACGCTAGCTTGCCTTACAAGAAACACACTCTGCTTTTGAGAAAAAAGCACTCTTCTGCTCTACTGTGTTTCCTATGGGGTCCGAACAGTGAGCTTGATCAGAACAAAAGAACTGTGCTTCCTACACACACGGGCCATATCTAGTTCAACTCTGCTTAGGAAACTGACAAGCACGGTAGCTCCTTTTCAGTCCAATACTCTGTACTAGCTGGGAACAGACGCGAGTCCTATTTCTACTGTGTATAGAAATAGGAGCGCAATAGTGACTCTTCTTATCAGAAAACACCTCTTACTCGTAGGAACAAAAACTGCATGGGATTCAACTCCATTTCTGACTGGGGAACAAACACTAGCTCGCCTTACAAGAAACACACTCTGCTTTTGAGAAAAATGCACTTTTCTACTCTTCTGTGTTTCCTATGTGGTCCGAACAGTGAGCTTGCTCAGAACAAAAGAACTGTGCTTCCTACACACATGGGCCATATCTAGTTCAACTCTGCTTAGCAAACTGACAAGAACAGTAGCTCCGCTTCAGTCCAATACACTGTACTTCCTGGGAACAGATGCGAGTGCTATTTGCACTGTGTATGGAAATGGGAGCGTAATAGTGACTTTCCTTACCAGAAAACAACTCTTGCTCGTAGTACCAAAAACTGCATGTGATTCAACTCCACTTAGGACTGGGAAACAAACGCTAGCTCTCCTTACAAGAAACACACTCTGCTTTTGAGAAAAGAGCACTCTTCTACTCTACTGTGTTTCCTATAGGGCCAGAACAGTGAGTTTGCTCAGAAGAAAATTACTGTGCTTCCTACAAATACAGCCATATCTAGTTCAATTTTGCTTAGGAAACTGACAAGAACAGTAGCTCCTCTTCAGTCCAATACACTGTACATGCTGGGAACAGACGCCAGTGCTATTTGCCCTGTGTATGACAATGGGAGCGCAACAGTGACTCTTTTTACCAGAAAACAACTCTTGCTCGTAGGACAAGAAACTGCATGTGATTCAACTCCATTTAGGACTGGGAAACAAACGCTAGCTTGCCTTACAAGAAAAACTATCTGCTTTTGAGAAAAGAGCACTCTTCTACTCTACTGTGTTTCCTATGTGGCCAGAACAGTGAGCTTGCTCAGAACAAAAGAACTGTGCTTCCTACACACATGGGCCATATCTAGTTCAACTCTGCTTAGGAAACTGACAAGAACAGTAGCTCCGCTTCAGTCCAATACACTGTACTTGCTGTGAACAGACGCGAGTGCTATTTGCACTGTGTATGCCAAAGGGAGCGCAATAGTGACTTTCCTTACCAGAAAACAACTCTTGCTGGTAGGACCAAAAACTGCATGTGATTCAACTCCATTTAGGACTGGGAAAAAAACGGTAGCTCGCCTTACAAGAAACACACTCTGCTTTTGAGAAAAGAGCAGTCTTCTATTCTACTGTGGTTCATATGGGGTCCGAACATTGAGCTTGCTCAGAACAAAAGAACTGGGCTTCCTACACACATGGGCCATATCTAGTTCAACTCTGCTTAGGAAACTGACAAGAACAGTAGCACCTCTTCAGTCCAATACACTGTACTTGCTGGGAACAGATGCGAGTGCTATTTGCACTGTGTATGGCAATGGGAGCGCAATAGTGACTTTGATTACGAGAAAACAACTCTTGCTCGTAGGACCAAAAACTGCATGTGATTCAACTCCATTTAGGACTGGGAAACAAATTCTAGCTCGCCTTAGAAGAAACACACTCTGCTTTTGAGAAAAGAGCAGTCTTCTATTCTACTGTGGTTCATATGGGGAGCGAACATTGAGCTTACTCAGAACAAAAGAACTGTGCTTTCTACACACACGGGACATATCTAGTTCAACTCTGCTTAGGAAACTGACAAGAACAGTAGCTCCTCTTCAGTCCAATACACTGTACTTGCTGGGAACAAACGTGAGTGCTATTTGCACTGTGTATGGCAATGGGAGCGCAATAGTGACTTTACTTACGAGTAAACAACTCTTGCTCGTAGGACCAAAAACTGCATGCGATTCAACTCCATTTAGGACTGGGAAACAAACTCTAGCTCGCCTTACAAGAAACACACTCTGCTTTTGAGAAAAGAGCAGTCTTCTATTTCACTGTGGTCATATGGTGTCCGAACAGTGAGCTTGCTGAGAACAAAAGAACTGTGCTTCCTACACACATGGGCCATATCTAGTTCAACACTTCTTAGGAAAGTGACAAGAACAGTAGCTCCTCTTCAGTTCAATAAACTGTACTTGCTGGGAACAGACGCGAGTGCTATTTGCACTGTGTATGGCAAAGGGAGCGCAATAGTGACTTTCCTTACCAGAAAACAACTCTTGCTCGTAAAACCAAAAACTGCATGTGATTCAACTCCATTTAGGACTGGGAAACAAACGCTAGCTCGCCTTACAAGAAACACACTCTGCTTTTGAGAAAAGAGCAGTCTTCTACTCTACTGTGTTTCCTATAGGGCCAGAACAGTGAGCTTGCTCAGAACAAAAGAACTGTGCTTCATACAAATACGGCCATATCTAGTTCAATTCTGCTTAGGAAACTGAAAAGAACAGTAGATCCTCTTCAGTCCAATACACTGTACATGCTGGGAACAGACGCCAGTACTATTTGCCTTGTTTATGACAATGGGAGCACAATAGTGACTCTTCTTACCAGAAAACAACTCTTGCTCGTAGGACAATAAACTGCATGTGTTTCAACTCCATTTAGGACTGGGAAACAAACGCTAGCTCGCCTTACAAGAAACACACTCTGCTTTTGAGAAAAGAGCACTCTTCTACTCGACTGTTTTTCCTATGGTGTCCGAACAGTGAGCTTGCTCAGAAAAAAAGAACTGTGCTTTCTACACACAGGGGCCATATCTAGTTCAACTCTGCTTAGGAAACTGACAAGAACAGTAGCTCCGCTTCAGTCCAATACACTCTACTTGCTGGGAACAGATGCGAGTGCTATTTGCCCTGTGTATGGAAATGGGAGCGCAATAGTGACTTTCCTTACCAGAAAACAACTCTTGCTGGAAGGACCAGAAACTGCATGGGATTCAACTCCATTTAGGACTGGGAAACAAACACTAGCTCGCCTTACAAGAAACACACTCTGCTTTTGAGAAAAGAGCACTCTTCTACTCTACTGTGTTTCCTATAGGGCCAGAACAGTGAGTTTGCTCAGAACAAAAGAACTGTGCTTCCTACAAATACGGCCATATCTAGTTCAATTCTGCTTAGGAAACTGACAAGAACAGTAGATCCTCTTCAGTCCAATACACTGTACATGCTGGGAACAGACGCCAGTGCTATTTGCCCTGTGTCTGACAATGGGAGCGCAATAGTGACTTTCCTTACCACAAAACAACTCTTGCTCGTAGGACCAAAAACAGGATGTGATTCAACTCCATTTAGTACTGGGAAACAAACGCGAGCTTGCCTTACAAGAAACACACTCTGCTTTTGAGAAAAAAGCACTCTTCTGCTCTACTGTGTTTCCTATGGGGTCCGAACAGTGAGCTTGATCAGAACAAAAGAACTGTGCTTCCTACACACACGGGCCATATCTAGTTCAACTCTGCTTAGGAAACTGACAAGAACGGTAGCTCCTTTTCAGTCCAATACTCTGTACTAGCTGGGAACAGACGCGAGTCCTATTTCTACTGTGTATAGAAATAGGAGCGCAATAGTGACTCTTCTTATCAGAAAACACCTCTTCCTGGTAGGAACAAAAACTGCATGGGATTCAACTCCATTTCTGACTGGGGAACAAACGCTAGCTCGCCTTACAAGAAACACACTCTGCTTTTGAGAAAAATGCACTTTTCTACTCTTCTGTGTTTCCTATGTGGTCCGAACAGTGAGCTTGCTCAGAATAAAAGAACTGTGCGTCCTACACACATGGGGCATATCTAGTTCAACTCTGCTTAGCAAACTGACGAGAACAGTAGCCACGCTTCAGTCCAATACACTGTACTTCCTGGGAACAGATGCGAGTGCTATTTGCACTGTGTATGGAAATGGGAGCATAATAGTGACTTTCCTTACCAGAAAACAACTCTTGCTCGTAGTACCAAAAACTGCATGTGATTCAACTCCATTTAGGACTGGGAAACAAACGCTAGCTCTCCTTACAAGAAACACACTCTGCTTTTGAGAAAAGAGCACTCTTCTACTCTACTGTGTTTCCTATCGAGCCAGAACAGTGAGTTTGCTCAGAACAAAAGAACTGTGCTTCCTACAAATACGGCTATATCTAGTTCAACTCTGTTTAGGAAACTGACAAGAACAGTAGCTCCGCTTCAGTCCAATACACTGTACTTGCTGAGAACAGACGCGAGTGCTCTTTGCACTGTGTATGGCAATGGGAGTGCAATAGTGACTTTTCTTTCCAGAAAACAACTCTTGCTCGTAGGACCAAAAAGTGCATGTGCTTCAACTCCATTTAGGACTGGGAAACAAACGCTAGCTCGCCTTACAAGAAACACACTCTGCTTTTGAGAAAAGAGCAGTCTTCTACTCTACTGTGTTTCCTATAGGGCCAGAACAGTGAGCTTGCTCAGAACAAAAGAACTGTGCTTCATACAAATACGGCCATATCTAGTTCAATTCTGCTTAGGAAACTGAAAAGAACAGTAGATCCTCTTCAGTCCAATACACTGTACATGCTGGAACAGACGCCAGTACTATTTGCCTTGTTTATGACAATGGGAGCACAATAGTGACTCTTCTTACCAGAAAACAACTCTTGCTCGTAGGACAATAAACTGCATGTGTTTCAACTCCATTTAGGACTGGGAAACAAACGCTAGCTCGCCTTACAAGAAACACACTCTGCTTTTGAGAAAAGAGCACTCTTCTACTCGACTGTTTTTCCTATGGTGTCCGAACAGTGAGCTTGCTCAGAAAAAAAGAACTGTGCTTTCTACACACAGGGGCCATATCTAGTTCAACTCTGCTTAGGAAACTGACAAGAACAGTAGCTCCGCTTCAGTCCAATACACTCTACTTGCTGGGAACAGATGCGAGTGCTATTTGCCCTGTGTATGGAAATGGGAGCGCAATAGTGACTTTCCTTACCAGAAAACAACTCTTGCTGGAAGGACCAGAAACTGCATGGGATTCAACTCCATTTAGGACTGGGAAACAAACGCTAGCTCGCCTTACAAGAAACACACTCTGCTTTTGAGAAAAGAGCACTCTTCTACTCTACTGTGTTTCCTATAGGGCCAGAACAGTGAGTTTGCTCAGAACAAAAGAACTGTGCTTCCTACAAATACGGCCATATCTAGTTCAATTCTGCTTAGGAAACTGACAAGAACAGTAGATCCTCTTCAGTCCAATACACTGTACATGCTGGGAACAGACGCCAGTGCTATTTGCCCTGTGTCTGACAATGGGAGCGCAATAGTGACTTTCCTTACCACAAAACAACTCTTGCTCGTAGGACCAAAAACAGGATGTGATTCAACTCCATTTAGTACTGGGAAACAAACGCGAGCTTGCCTTACAAGAAACACACTCTGCTTTTGAGAAAAAAGCACTCTTCTGCTCTACTGTGTTTCCTATGGGGTCCGAACAGTGAGCTTGATCAGAACAAAAGAACTGTGCTTCCTACACACACGGGCCATATCTAGTTCAACTCTGCTTAGGAAACTGACAAGAACGGTAGCTACTTTTCAGTCCAATACTCTGTACTAGCTGGGAACAGACGCGAGTCCTATTTCTACTTGTATAGAAATAGGAGCACAATAGTGACTCTTCTTATCAGAAAACACCTCTTCCTGGTAGGAACAAAAACTGCATGGGATTCAACTCCATTTCTGACTGGGGAACAAACGCTAGCTCGCCTTACAAGAAACACACTCTGCTTTTGAGAAAAATGCACTCTTCTACTCTTCTGTGTTTCCTATGTGGTCCGAACAGTGAGCTTGCTCAGAATAAAAGAACTGTGCGTCCTACACACATGGGGCATATCTAGTTCAACTCTGCTTAGCAAACTGACGAGAACAGTAGCTCCGCTTCAGTCCAATACACTGTACTTCCTGGGAACAGATGCGAGTGCTATTTGCACTGTGTATGGAAATGGGAGCATAATAGTGACTTTCCTTACCAGAAAACAACTCTTGCTCGTAGTACCAAAAACTGCATGTGATTCAACTCCATTTAGGACTGGGAAACAAACGCTAGCTCTCCTTACAAGAAACACACTCTGCTTTTGAGAAAAGAGCACTCTTCTACTCTACTGTGTTTCCTATAGAGCCAGAACAGTGAGTTTGCTCAGAACAAAAGAACTGTGCTTCCTACAAATACGGCTATATCTAGTTCAACTCTGTTTAGGAAACTGACAAGAACAGTAGCTCCGCTTCAGTCCAATACACTGTACTTGCTGAGAACAGACGCGAGTGCTCTTTGCACTGTGTATGGCAATGGGAGTGCAATAGTGACTTTTCTTTCCAGAAAACAACTCTTGCTCGTAGGACCAAAAAGTGCATGTGCTTCAACTCCATTTAGGACTGGGAAACAAACGCTAGCTAGCCTTACAAGAAACACACTCTGCTTTTCAGAAAAGAGCACTCTTCAACTCTACTGTGTTTCCTATAGGGCCAGAACAGTGAGTTTGCTCAGAAAAAAAGAACTATGCTTCCCACAAATAAGGCCATATCTAGTTCAATTCTGCTTAGGAAACGGACAAGAACAGTAGATCCTCTTCAGTCCAATACACTGTACATGCTGGGAACAGACGCCAGTGCTATTTGTCTTGTGTATGAAAATGGGAGTGCAATAGTTACTCTTCTTACCAGAAAACAACTCTTGCTCGTAGGACCAGAAACTGGATGTGATTCAACTCCATTTAGGACTGGGAAACAAACGCTAGCTCTCCTTACAAGAAACACACTCTGTTTTTGAGAAAAGAGCACTCTTCTACTCTACTGTGTATACTATGGGGCCCGAACACTGAGCTTGCTCAGAACAAAAGAACTGTGCTTCCTACACACAGGGGCCATATCTAGTTCAACTCTGCTTAGGAAACTGTAAAGAACAGTAGCTCCTCTTCAGTCCAATACACTGTACATGCTGGGAACAGACGCCAGTGCTATTTGCCCTGTGTATGACAATGGGAGCGCAACAGTGACTCTTTTTACCAGAAAACAACTCTTGCTCGTAGGACAAGAAACTGCATGTGATTCAGCTCCATTTAGGACTGGGAAACAAACGCTAGCTCGCCTTACAAGAAACACACTCTGCTTTTGAGAAAAGAGCACTCTTCTACTCTACTGTGTTTCCTATGGGGTCCGAACAGTGAGCTTGCTCAGAACAAAAGAACTGTGCTTCCTACACACATGGGCCATATCTAGTTCAACTCTGCTTAGGAAACTGACAAGAACAGTAGTTCCTCTTCAGTCCAATACACTGTACTTGCTGGGAACAGACGCGAGTGCTATTTGCACTGTGTATGGAAATGGGAGCGTAATAGTGACTTTCCTTACCAGAAAACAACTCTTGCTCATAGTACCAAAAACTGCATGTGATTCAACTCCATTTAGGACTGGGAAACAAACGCTAGCTCTCCTTACAAGAAACACACTCTGCTTTTGAGAAAAGAGCACTCTTCTACTCTACTGTGTTTCCTATAGGGCCAGAACAGTGAGTTTGCTCAGAACAAAAGAACTGTGCTTCCTACAAATACGGCTATATCTAGTTCAACTCTGTTTAGGAAACTGACAAGAACAGTAGCTCCGCTTCAGTCCAATACACTGTACTTGCTGAGAACTGACGCGAGTGCTCTTTGCACTGTGTATGGCAATGGGAGTGCAATAGTGACTTTTCTTTCCAGAAAACAACTCTTGCTCGTAGGACCAAAAAGTGCATGTGCTTCAACTCCATTTAGGACTGGGAAACAAACGCTAGCTAGCCTTACAAGAAACACACTCTGCTTTTCAGAAAAGAGCACTCTTCAACTCTACTGTGTTTCCTATAGGGCCAGAAGAGTGAGTTTGCTCAGAAAAAAAGAACTATGCTTCCCACAAATAAGGCCATATCTAGTTCAATTCTGCTTAGGAAACAGACAAGAACAGTAGATCCTCTTCAGTCCAATACACTGTACATGCTGGGAACAGACGCCAGTGCTATTTGTCTTGTGTATGAAAATGGGAGTGCAATAGTTACTCTTCTTACCAGAAAACAACTCTTGCTCGTAGGACCAGAAACTGGATGTGATTCAACTCCATTTAGGACTGGGAAACAAACGCTAGCTCTCCTTACAAGAAACACACTCTGTTTTTGAGAAAAGAGCACTCTTCTACTCTACTGTGTATACTATGGGGCCCGAACACTGAGCTTGCTCAGAACAAAAGAACTGTGCTTCCTACACACAGGGGCCATATCTAGTTCAACTCTGCTTAGGAAACTGTAAAGAACAGTAGATCCTCTTCAGTCCAATACACTGTACATGCTGGGAACAGACGCCAGTGCTATTTGCCCTGTGTATGACAATGGGAGCGCAACAGTGACTCTTTTTACCAGAAAACAACTCTTGCTCGTAGGACAAGAAACTGCATGTGATTCAGCTCCATTTAGGAATGGGAAACAAACGCTAGCTCGCCTTACAAGAAACACACTCTGCTTTTGAGAAAAGAGCACTCTTCTACTCTACTGTGTTTCCTATGGGGTCCGAACAGTGAGCTTGCTCAGAACAAAAGAACTGTGCTTCCTACACACATGGGCCATATCTAGTTCAACTCTGCTTAGGAAACTGACAAGAACAGTAGTTCCTCTTCAGTCCAATACACTGTACTTGCTGGGAACAGACGCGAGTGCTATTTGCACTGCGTATGGCAAAGGGAGCACAATAGTGACTTTCCTTACCAGAAAACAACTCTTGCTCGTAGGACCAAAAACTGCATGTGATTCAACTCCATTTAGGACTGGGAAACAAACGCTAGCTAGCCTTACAAGAAACACACTCTGCTTTTGAGAAAAGAGCAGTCTTCTATTCTACTGTGGTTCATATGGGGTCCGAATATTGAGCTTACTCAGAACAACAGAACTGGGCTTCCTACACACATGGACCATACCTAGTTCAGCTCTGCTTAGGAAACTGACAAGAACAGTAGCTCCTCTTCAGTCCAATACACTGTACTTGCTGGGAACAGACGCGAGTGCTATTTGCACTGTGTATGGCAATGGGAGCGCAATAGTGACTTTGCTTACGAGTAAACAACTCTTGCTCATAGGACCAAAAACTACATGAGATTCAACTCCATTTAGGACTGGAAAACAAACGCTAGCTCGCCTTACAAGAAACACACTCTGCTTTTGAGAAAAGAGCAGTCTTCTATTTCACTGTGGTTCATATGGTGTCCGAACAGTGAGCTTGCTGAGAACAAAAGAACTGTGCTTCCTACACACATGGGCCATATCTAGTTCAACTCTGCTTAGGAAAGTGACAAGAACAGTAGCTCCTCTTCAGTTCAATACACTGTACTTGCTGGGAACAGACGCGAGTGCTATTTGCACTGTGTATGGCAAAGGGAGCACAATAGTGTCTTTCCTTACCAGAAAACAACTCTTGCTCATAGGACCAAAAACTGCATGTGATTCAACTCCATTTAGGACTGGGAAACAAACGCTAGCTCGCCTTACAAGAAACACACTCTGCTTTTGAAAAAAGAGCAGTCTTCTATTCTACTGTGGTTCATATGGGGTCCGAACAATGAGCTTGCTCAGAAAAAAGAACTGTGCTTTCTACACACACTGGCCATATCTAGTTCAACTCTGCTTAGGAAACTGACAAGAACAGTAGCTCCTCTTCAGTCCAATACACTGTACTTGCTGGGAACAGACGCGAGTGCTATTTGCACTGTGTATGGCATTAGGAGCACAATAGTGACTCTTCTTATCAGAAAACAACTCTTGCTCGTTGGACCAGAAACTGCATGGGATTCAACTCCATTTAGGACTGGGAAATAAACGCTAGCTCGCCTTACAAGAAAGACACTCTGATTTTGATAAAAGAGCACTCTTCTACTCAACTGTGTTTCCTATGGGGTCCGAACAGTGAGCTTGCTCAGAACAAAAGAACTGTGCTTCCTACACACAGGGGCCATATCTAGTTCAACTCTGCTTAGGAAACTGACAAGAACAGTAGATCATCTTCAGTCCAATACACTGTACATGCTGGGAACAGACGCCAGTGCTATTTGCCCTGTGTATGAAAATGGGAGCGCAATAGTGACTCTTCTTATCAGAAAACAACTCTTGCTCGTAGGACCAGAAACTGGATGTGATTCAACTACATTTAGAACTGGGAAACAAACGCTAGCTCGCCTTACTAGAAACACACTCTGCTTTTGAGAAAAGAGCACTCTTCTACTCTACTGTGTTTCCTATAGGGCCAGAACAGTGAGCTTGCTCACAACAAAAGAACTGTGCTTCATACAAATACGGCCATATCCAGTTCAATTCTGCTTAGGACACTGTAAAGAACAGTAGATCCTCTTCAGTCCAATACACTGTACATGCTGGGAACAGACGCCAGTGCTATTTGCCCTGTGTATGACAATGGGAGCACAATAGTGACTCTTCTTCCCAGAAAAAACTCTTGCTCGTAGGACAATAAACTGCATGTGTTTCAACTCCATTTAGGACTGGGAAACAAACGCTAGCTTGCCTGACAAGAAACACACTCTGCTTTTGAGAAAAGAGCACTCTTCTACTCGACTGTTTTTCCTATGAACAGTGAGCTTGCTCAGAAAAAAAGAACTGTGCTTTCTACACACAGGGGCCATATCTAGTTCAACTCTGCTTAGGAAACTGAGAAGAACAGTAGCTCCTCTTCAGTCCAATACACTGTACTTGCTGGGAACAGATGTGAATGCTATTTGCACTGTGTATGGCAATGGGAGCGCAATAGTGACTTTGCTTACGAGTAAACAACTCTTGCTCGTAGGACCAAAAACTGCATGAGATTCAACTCCATTTAGGACTGGGAAACAAACGCTAGCTCGCCTTACAAGAAACACACTCTGCTTTTGAGAAAAGAGCAGTCTTCTATTTCACTGTGGTTCATATGGTGTCCGAACAGTGAGCTTGCTGAGAACAAAAGAACTGTGCTTCCTACACACATGGGCCATATCTAGTTCAACTCTGCTTAGGATAGTGACAAGAACAGTAGCTCCTCTTCAGTTCCATACACTGTTCTTGCTGGGAACAGACGCGAGTGCTATTTGCACTGTGTATGGCAAAGGGAGCACAATAGTGTCTTTCCTTACCAGAAAACAACTCTTGCTCGTAGGACCAGAAACTGTATGTGATTCAACTCCATTTAGGACTGGGAAACAAACACTAGCTCGCCTTACAAGAAACACACTCTGCTTTTGAGAAAAGAGCACTCTTCTACTCTTCTGTTTTTCCTATGTGGTCCGAACAGTGAGCTTGCTCAGAACAAAAGAACTGTGCTTCCTACACACAGGTGCCATATCTAGTTCAACTCTGCTTAGCAAACTGACAAGAACAGTAGCTACGCTTCAGTCCAATACACTGTACTTGCTGGGAACAGATGCGAGTGCTATTTGCACTGTGTATGGAAATGGGAGCATAATAGTGACTTTCCTTACCAGAAAACAACTCTTGCTCATAGTACCAAAAACTGCATGTGATTCAACTCCATTTAGGACTGGGAAACAAACGCTAGCTCTCCTTACAAGAAACACACTCTGCTTTTGAGAAAAGAGCACTCTTCTACTCTACTGTGTTTCCTATAGAGCCAGAACAGTGAGTTTGCTCAGAACAAAAGAACTGTGCTTCCTACAAATACGGCTATATCTAGTTCAACTCTGTTTAGGAAACTGACAAGAACAGTAGCTCCGCTTCAGTCCAATACACTGTACTTGCTGAGAACAGACGCGAGTGCTCTTTGCACTGTGTATGGCAATGGGAGTCTAATAGTGACTTTTCTTTCCAGAAAACAACTCTTGCTCGTAGGACAAAAAAGTGCATGTGCTTCCACTCCATTTAGGACTGGGAAACAAACGCTAGCTAGCCTTACAAGAAACACACTCTGCTTTTCAGAAAAGAGCACTCTTCAACTCTACTGTGTTTCCTATAGGGCCAGAACAGTGAGTTTGCTCAGAAAAAAAGAACTATGCTTCCCACAAATAAGGCCATATCTAGTTCAATTCTGCTTAGGAAACGGACAAGAACTGTAGATCCTCTTCAGTCCAATACACTGTACATGCTGGGAACAGACGCCAGTGCTATTTGTCTTGTGTATGAAAATGGGAGTGCAATAGTTACTCTTCTTACCAGAAAACAACTCTTGCTCGTAGGTCCAGAAACTGGATGTGATTCAACTCCATTTAGGACTGGGAAACAAACGCTAGCTCTCCTTACAAGAAACACACTCTGTTTTTGAGAAAAGAGCACTCTTCTACTCTACTGTGTATACTATGGGGCCCGAACACTGAGCTTGCTCAGAACAAAAGAACTGTGCTTCCTACACACAGGGGCCATATCTAGTTCAACTCTGCTTAGGAAACTGTAAAGAACAGTAGCTCCTCTTCAGTCCAATACACTGTACATGCTGGGAACAGACGCCAGTGCTATTTGCCCTGTGTATGACAATGGGAGCGCAACAGTGACTCTTTTTACCAGAAAACAACTTTTGCTCGTAGGACAAGAAACTGCGTGTGATTCAACTCCATTTAGGACTGGAAAACAAACGCTAGCTCGCCTTACAAGAAACACACTCTGCTTTTGAGAAAAGAGCACTCTTCTACTCTACTGTGTTTCCCATGGGGTCCGAACAGTGAGCTTGCTCAGAACAAAAGAACTGTGCTTCCTACACACATGGGCCATATCTAGTTCAACTCTGCTTAGGAAACTGACAAGAACAGTAGTTCCTCTTCAGTCCAATACACTGTACTTGCTGGGAACAGACGCGAGTGCTATTTGCACTGTGTATGGAAATGGGAGCGTAATAGTGACTTTCCTTACCAGAAAACAACTCTTGCTCGTAGTACCAAAAACTGCATGTGATTCAACTCCATTTAGGACTGGGAAACAAACACTAGCTCTCCTTACAAGAAACACACTCTGCTTTTGAGAAAAGAGCACTCTTCTACTCTACTGTGTTTCCTATAGGGCCAGAACAGTGAGTTTGCTCAGAACAAAAGAACTGTGCTTCCTACAAATACGGCTATATCTAGTTCAACTCTGTTTAGGAAACTGACAAGAACATTAGCTCCGCTTCAGTCCAATACACTGTACTTGCTGAGAACTGACGCGAGTGCTCTTTGCACTGTGTATGGCAATGGGAGTGCAATAGTGACTTTTCTTTCCAGAAAACAACTCTTGCTCGTAGGACCAAAAAGTGCATGTGCTTCCACTCCATTTAGGACTGGGAAACAAACGCTAGCTAGCCTTACAAGAAACACACTCTGCTTTTCAGAAAAGAGCACTCTTCAACTCTACTGTGTTTCCTATAGGGCCAGAACAGTGAGTTTGCTCAGAAAAAAGAACAATGCTTCCCACAAATAAGGCCATATCTAGTTCAATTCTTCTCAGGAAACAGACAAGAACAGTAGATCCTCTTCAGTCCAATACACAGTACATGCTGGGAACAGACGCCAGTGCTATTTGTCTTGTGTATGAAAATGGGAGTGCAATAGTTACTCTTCTTACCAGAAAACAACTCTTGCTCGTAGGACCAGAAACTGGATGTGATTCAACTCCATTTAGGACTGGGAAACAAACGCTAGCTCTCCTTACAAGAAACACACTCTGTTTTTGAGAAAAGAGCACTCTTCTACTCTACTGTGTATACTATGGGGCCCGAACACTGAGCTTGCTCAGAACAAAAGAACTGTGCTTCCTACACACAGGGGCCATATCTAGTTCAACTCTGCTTAGGAAACTGTAAAGAACAGTAGATCCTCTTCAGTCCAATACACTGTACATGCTGGGAACAGACGCCAGTGCTATTTGCCCTGTGTATGACAATGGGAGCGCAACAGTGACTCTTTTTACCAGAAAACAACTCTTGCTCGTAGGACAAGAAACTGCATGTGATTCAGCTCCATTTAGGAATGGGAAACAAACGCTAGCTCGCCTTACAAGAAACACACTCTGCTTTTGAGAAAAGAGCACTCTTCTACTCTACTGTGTTTCCTATGGGGTCCGAACAGTGAGCTTGCTCAGAACAAAACAACTGTGCTTCCTACACACATGGGCCATATCTAGTTCAACTCTGCTTAGGAAACTGACAAGAACAGTAGTTCCTCTTCAGTCCAATACACTGTACTTGCTGGGAACAGACGCGAGTGCTATTTGCACTGCGTATGGCAAAGGGAGCACAATAGTGACTTTCCTTACCAGAAAACAACTCTTGCTCGTAGGACCAAAAACTGCATGTGATTCAACTCCATTTAGGACTGGGAAACAAACGCTAGCTAGCCTTACAAGAAACACACTCTGCTTTTGAGAAAAGAGCAGTCTTCTATTCTACTGTGGTTCATATGGGGTCCGAACATTGAGCTTACTCAGAACAAAAGAACTGGGCTTCCTACACACATGGGCCATACCTAGTTCAACTCTGCTTAGGAAACTGACAAGAACAGTAGCTCCTCTTCAGTCCAATACACTGTACTTGCTGGGAACAGACGCGAGTGCTATTTGCACTGTGTATGGCAATGGGAGCGCAATAGTGACTTTGCTTACGAGTAAAAAACTCTTGCTCATAAAACCAAAAACTGCATGAGATTCAACTCCATTTAGGACTGGGAAACAAACGCTAGCTCGCCTTACAAGAAACACACTCTGCTTTTGAGAAAAGAGCAGTCTTCTATTTCACTGTGGTTCATATGGTGTCCGAACAGTGAGCTTGCTGAGAACAAAAGAACTGTGCTTCCTACACACATGGGCCATATCTAGTTCAACTCTGCTTAGGAAAGTGACAAGAACAGTAGCTCCTCTTCAGTTCAATACACTGTACTTGCTGGGAACAGACGCGAGTGCTATTTGCACTGTGTATGGCAAAGGGAGCACAATAGTGTCTTTCCTTACCAGAAAACAACTCTTGCTCATAGGACCGAAAACTGCATGTGATTCAACTCCATTTAGGACTGGGAAACAAATGCTAGCTCGCCTTACAAGAAACACACTCTGCTTTTGAAAAAAGAGCAGTCTTCTATTCTACTGTGGTTCATATGGGGTCCGAACAATGAGCTTGCTCAGAAAAAAGAACTGTGCTTCCTACACACACTGGCCATATCTAGTTCAACTCTGCTTAGGAAACTGACAAGAACAGTAGCTCCTCTTCAGTTCAATACACTGTACTTGCTGGGAACAGACGCGAGTGCTATTTGCACTGTGTATGGGAAAGGGAGCACAATAGTGTCTTTCCTTACCAGAAAACAACTCTTGCTCGTAGGACCAGAAACTGTATGTGATTCAACTCCATTTAGGACTGGGAAACAAACACTAGCTCGACTTACAAGAAACACACTCTGCTTTTGAGAAAAGAGCACTCTTCTACTCTTCTGTGTTTCCTATGTGGTCTGAACAGTGAGCTTGCTCAGAACAAAAGAACTGTGCTTCCTACACACAGGTGCCATATCTAGTTCAACTCTGCTTAGCAAACTGACAAGAACAGTAGCTACGCTTCAGTCCAATACACTGTACTTGCTGGGAACAGATGCGAGTGCTATTTGCACTGTGTTTGGAAATGGGAGCACAATAGTGACTTTCCTTACCAGAAAACAACTCTTGCACATAGGACCAAAAACTGCATGTGATTCAACTCCATTTAGGACTGGGAAACAAACGCTAGCTCGCCTTACAAGAAACACACTCTGCTTTTGAGAAAAGAGCACTCTTCTACTCTACTGTGTCTCCTATAGGGCCAGAACAGTGAGTTTGCTCAGAACAGAAGAACTGTGCTTCCTACAAGTACGGCCATATCTAGTTCAATTCTGCTTAGGAAACTGACAAGAACAGTAGATCCTCTTCAGTCCAATACACTGTACATGCTGGGAACAGACGCCAGTTCTATTTGCCCTGTGTATGACAATGGGAGCGCAATAGTGACTCTTCTTACCAGAAAACAACTCTTGCTCATAGGACAAGAAACTGCATGTGATTCAACTCCATTTAAGACTGGGAAACAAACGCTTCTCGCCTTACAAGAAACACACTCTGCTTTTGAGAAAAGAGCACTCTTCTACTCTACTGTGTTTCCTAAGGGTTCCGAAAAGTGAGCTTGCTCAGAACAAAAGAACTGTGCTTCCTACACACAGGGGCCATATCTAGTTCAATTCTGCTTAGGAAACTGACAAGAACAGTAGATCCCCTTCAGTCCAATACACTGTACTTGCTGGGAACAGACGCCAGTGCTATTTGCAATGTGTATGACAATGGGAGTGCAATAGTGACTCTTCTTACCACAAAAAAACTCTTGCTCGTAGGACCAAAAAGTGTATGTGATTCAACTCCATTTAGGACTGGGAAACAAACGCTAGCTCGCCTTACAAGAAACAGACACTGCTTTTGAGAAAAGAGCACTCTTCTACTCTACTGTGTTTACTATAGGGCCAGAACAGTGAGATTGCTCAGAAGAAAAGAATTGTGCTTCCTACAAACACGGGCCATATCTAGTTCAACTCTGCTTAGGAAACTGACAAGAACAGTAGCTCCTCTTCAGTCCAATACACTGTACTTGCTGGGAACATACGCGAGTGCTATTTGCACTGTGTACAGCAATGGGAGCGCAATAGTGACTCTTCTTACCAGAAAACAACTCTTGCTCATAGGACCAGAATCTGCATGTCATTCAACTCCGTTTAGGACTGGGAAACAAACGCTAGCTCGCCTTACAAGAAACACACTCTGCTTTTGAGGAAAGAGCACTCTTGTAGTCTACTGTGTTTCCTATAGCGCCAGAACAGTGAGCTTGCTCAGAACAAAAGAACTGTGCTTTTTAAACACACGGCCATATCTAGTTCAATTCTGTTTAGTAAACTGACAAGAACAGTAGATCCTCTTCAGTCCAATACACTGTACATGCTGGGAACAGACGCCAGTGCTATTTGCACTGTGTACAGCAATGGGAGCGCAATAGTGACTCTTCTTACCAGAAAATAACTCTTGCTCGTACGACCAGAAACTGCATGTGATTCAACTCCATTTAGGACTTGGAAACAAACACTAGCTCGTCTTACAAGAAACACACTCTGCTTCTGAGAAAAGAGCACTCTTCTACTCTACTGTGTTTCCTGTAGGGCCAGAACAGAGGGCTTGCTCAGAACAAAAGAACTGTGCTTCCTGCACACACGGGCCACATCTAGTTCAACTCTGCTTAGGAAACTGACAAGAACAGTAGCTCCTCTTCAGTCCAATACACTGTACTTGCTGGGAACAGACGCAAGTGCTATTTGCACTGTGTACGGAATTGGGAGCGCAATAGTGACTCTTTTTACCAGAAAACAACTCTTGCTGGTAGGACCAGAAACTGCATGTGATTCAACTCCATTTAGGACTGGGAAACAAATGCTATTTCGCCTTACAAGAAACACACTCTGCTTTTGAGAAAAGAGCACTCTTGTACTTTACTGTGTTTCCTATAGGGCCAGAACAGTGAGCTTGCTCAGAACAAAAGAACTGTGCTTCCTACACACACGGGCCATATCTAGTTCAACTCTGCTTAGGAAACTGACGAGAACAGTAGCTCCTCTTCAGGCCAATACACTGTACTTGCTGGGAACAGACGAGTGCTATTTGTACTGTGTACAGCAATGGGAGCACAATAGTGACCCTTCTTACCAGAAAAAAACTCTGTCTCTTAGGACCAGAAACTGCATGTGATTCAACTCCACTTAGGACTGGGAAACAAACGCTAGCTTGCCTTACAAGAAACAAGCTCTGATTTGAAAAAAGGGCACACTTCTACTCTACTGTGTTTCCTTTAGGGCCAGAGCAGTGAGCTTGCTCAGAACAAAAGAAATGTGCTTCATACACACACGGGCCATATCTAGTTCAACTCTGCTTAGGAACCTGATAAGAACAGTAGATCCTCTTCAGTCCAATATACTGTACATGCTGGGAACAAATGCCAGTGCTATTTGCCCTGTGTATGACAATGGGAGCGCAATAGTGACTCTTCTTACCAGAAAATACTCTTGCTTGTAGGACCAGAAATTGCATGTGATTCAACTCCATTTAGGACTGGGAAACAAACGCTAGCTCGCCCTACAAGAAACACACTCTGCTTTTGAGAAAAGAGTACTCTTTCACTCTACTGTTTTTCCTATAGGGCCAGAACAGTAAGCTTGCTCAGAACAAAAGAAATGTGCTTCCTACACACAGGGGCCATATCTAGTTCAACTCTGCTTAGGAAACTGACAAGAACAGTAGATCATCTTCAGTCCAATACACTGTACATGCTGGGAACAGACGCCAGTGCTATTTGCCCTGTGTGTGAAAATGGGAGCACAATAGTGACTCTTCTTACCAGAAAACAACTCTTGCTCGTAGGACCAGAAACTGGATGTGATTCAACTACATTTAGAACTGGGAAACAAACGCTAGCTCGCCTTACTAGAAACACACTCTTTTGAGAAAAGAGCACTCTTCTACTCTACTGTGTTTCCTATAGGGCCAGAACAGTGAGCTTGCTCACAACAAAAGAACTGTGCTTCATACAAATACGGCCATATCTAGTTCAATTCTGCTTAGGAAACTGTAAAGAACAGTAGATCCTCTTCAGTCCAATACACTGTACATGCTGGGAACAGACGCCAGTGCTATTTGCCCTGTGTATGACAATGGGAGCACAATAGTGACTCTTCTTACCAGAAAAAAACTCTTGCTCGTAGGACAATAAACTGCATGTGTTTCAACTCCATTTAGGACTGAGAAACAAACGCTAGCTTGCCTTACAAGAAACACACTCTGCTTTTGAAAAAAGAGCACTCTTCTACTCGACTGTTTTTCCTATGGTGTCCGAACAGTGAGCTTGCTCAGAAAAAAAGAACTGTGCTTTCTACACACAGGGGCCATATCTAGTTCAACTCTGCTTAGGAAACTGACAAGAACAGTAGCTCCACTTCAGTCCAATACACTCTACTTGCTGGGAACAGATGCGAGTGCTATTTGCACTGTGTATGGAAATGGGAGCGCAATAGTGACTTTCCTTACAAGAAAACAAGTCTTGCTGGTGGGACCAGAAACTGCATGTGATTCAACTCCATTTAGGACTGGGAAACAAACGCTAGCTCGCCTTACAAGAAACACACTCTGCTTTTGAGAAAAGAGCAGTCTTCTATTCTACTGTGGTTCATATGGTGTCCGAACACTGAGCTTGCTCAGAACAAAAGAACTGTGCTTCCTACACACACGGGCCATATCTAGTTCAACTCTACTTAGGAAACTGACAAGAACAGTAGCTCCTCTTCAGTCCAATACACTGTACTTGCTGGGAACAGATGCGAATGCTATTTGAACTGTGTATGGCAATGGGAGTGCAATAGTGACTCTTCTTACCAGAAAACAACTCTTGCTCGTAGGACCAGAAACTGCATGGGATTAAACTCCATTTCTGACTGGGAAACAAACACTAGCTCGGCATACCAGAAACACACTCTGCTTTTGAGAAAAGAGCACTCTTCTACTCTACTGTGTTTCCTATAGGGCCAGAACAGTGAGCTTGCTCAGAACAAAAGAACTGTGCTTCCTACACACACGGGCCATATCTAGTTCAACTCTGCTTAGGAAACTGACATGAACACTAGCTCCTCTTCAGTTCAATACACTGTACTTGCTGGGAACAGATGCGAATGCTATTTGCACTGTGTATGGCAATGGGAGTGCAATAGTGACTTTCCTTACCAGAAAAAAAAACTCTTGCTCGTAGGACCAGAAACTGCATGTGATTCCACTCCATTTAGGACTAGGAAACAATCGCCAGCTCGCCTTACAAGAAACACACTCTGCTTTAGAGAAAAGAGCACTCTTCTACTCTTCTGTGATTCCTATGAGGTCCGAACAGTGAGCTTGCTCAGAACAAAATAACTGTGCCTCCTACACACACCGCCTTACTTAGTTCAATTCTGCTTGGGTACATGACAAGAACAGTAGCTCCTCTTCAGTCCAATACACTGTACTGCTGGAAACAGAAAACAGTGCTATTTGTCCTGTGTATGGCAATGGCAGCGCAATAATGACTCTTCTTACCCGAAAACAACTCTTGCTCGTACGACCAGAAACTGCATGTCATTCAACTCCATTTAGGACTGGGAAACAAACGCTAGCTTGCCTTATAAGAAACACTCTCTGCTTTAGAGAAAAGAGCACACTTCGACTCTACTGTGTTTCCTATAGGGCCAGAACAGTGAGCTTGCCCAGAACAAAAGAACTGTGCTTCCTACACACACGGGCCATATCTAGATCAACTCTACTTAGGAAACTGACAAGAACAGAAGCTCCTGTTCAGTTCGATACACTGTACTTGCTGGGAACAGATGCGAGTGCTATTTGCACTGTGTATGGCAATGGGAGTGCAATAGTGACTTTCTACCCCAGAAAACAACTCTTGCTCATAGGACCAGAAACTGCATGTGATTCAACTCCATTTAGGACTGGGAAACAAATGCTAGCTCGCCTTACATGAAACACATTCTGCTTTTGAGAAAAGAGCACTCTTCTACTCTACTGTGTTTCTTATGGGGTCCGAACAGTGAGCTTGCTCAGAACAAAAGAACTGTGCTTCCTACACGAACGGGCCATATCTAGTTCAACTATGCTTAGGAAACTGACAATAACAGTAGCTCCTCTTCAGTCCGATACACTGTACTTGCTGGGAACAGATGCGAGTGCTATTTGCACTGTGTATGGCAATGGGAGCGCAATAGTGACTTTCCTTACCGGAAAACAACTCTTGCTCGTAGGACCAGAAACTGCATGTCATTCAACTCCATTTAGGACTGGGAAACAAACGCTAGCTCGCCTTACAAGAAACACTCTCTGCTTTAGAGAAAAGAGCACACTTCGACTCTACTGTGTTTCCTACTGGGCCAGAACAGTGAGCTTGCCCAGAACAAAAGAACTGTGCTTCCTACACACACGGGCCATATCTAGTTCAACTCTGCTTAGGAAACTGACAAGAACAGTAGCTCCTCTTCAGTTCGATACACTGTACTTGCTGGTAAGAGATGCGAGTGCTATTTGCACTGTGTATGGCAATGGGAGTGCAACACTGACTTTCTTCCCCAGAAAACAACTCTTGCTCGTAGGACCAGAAACTGCATGGGATTCAACTCCATTTGGGACTAGGAAACAAACGCCAGCTCACCTTACAAGAAACACACTCTGTTTTAGCGAAAAGAGCACTCTTCTACTCTTCTGTGATTCCTATGAGGTCCGAACAGTGAGCTTGCTCAGAACAAAAAAACTGTGCTTCCTACACACACAGCCATACTTAGTTCAATTCTGCTTAGGTACCTGACAAGAACAGTAGCTCCTCTTCAGTCCAATACACTGTACTGCTGGAATGAGACTACAGTGCTATTTGTCCTGTGTATGGCAATGGCAGCGCAATAGTGACTCTTCTTACCAGAAAACAACTCTTGCTCGTAGGATCAGAAACTGCATGTCATTCAACTCCATTTAGAACTGGGAAACAAATGCTAGCTCGCCTTACATGAAACACATTCTGCTTTTGAGAAAAGAGCACTCTTCTACTCTACTGTGTTTCCTATGTGGTCCGAACAGTGAGCTTGCTCAGAACAAAGGAACTGT
>NW_026736800.1:0-58751 GCF_949786415.1 Peromyscus eremicus | reverse complement strand
ACTGACAAGAACAGTAGATCCTCTTAAGTCCAATACACGGTACATGCTGGGAACAGATGCCAGTGCCATATGCCCTGTGTATGACAATGGGAGCGCACTAGTGACTCTTCTTACCAGAAAACAACTCTTGCTCGTTGGACCAGAAACTGCATGTGATTCAACTCCATTTAGGACTGAGAAACAAACGCTAACTTGCCTTACAAGAAACACACTCTGCTTTTGAGAAAAGAGCACTCTTCTTCTCTACTGTATTTCCTCTGGGGTCCGAACAGTGAGCTTGCTCAGAAGAAAAGAACTGTGCTTCCTACACACACGGCCATAGCTAGTTCAATTCTGCTTAGGAAACTGACAAGAACAGTAGATCCTCTTCCGTCCAATACACTGTACTTGCTGGGAACAGACACCAGTGCTATTTGCCCTGTGTATGACAATGGGAGCACAGTAGTGACTCTTCATAGTAGAAAACAACTCTTGCTCGTAGGACCAGAGACTGCATGGGATTCAACTCCATTTAGGACTGGGAAATAAACGCTAGCTCGCCTTACAAGAAACACACTCTGCTTTGATAAAAGAGCACTCTTCTACTCTAATGTGTTTCCTATATGGCCAGAACAGTGAGCTTGCTCAGAACAAAAGAACTGTGCTTCCTACACACACGGCCATACCTAGTTCAACTCTGCTTAGGAAACTGACAATAACTGTAGATCCTCTTCAGTCCAATACAGTGTACATGCTGCGAACAGACGCCAGTGCTATTTTTTCTGTGTATGACAATGGGAGCGCAATAGTGACTCTTCTTACCAGAAAACAACTCTTGCTCCTAGGACCAGAAACTGCATGTGATTCAACTCCATTTAGGACTGGCAAACAAACGCTAGCTCACCTTACAAGAAACACACTCTGCTTTTGAGAAAAGAGCACTCTTCTACTCTACTGTGTTTCCTATGGGGTCCGAACAGTGAGATTGCTCAGAACAAAAGAACTGTGCTTCCTACACACACGGGCTATATCTGGTTCAACTCTCCTGAGGAAACTGACAGGAACAGTAGATCCTCTTCAGTCCAATACACTGTATATGCTGGGAACAGACGCCAGTGCTATTTGCACTGTGTATGTCAATGGGAGCGCAATAGTGACTCTTCTTACAAGAAAACAACTCTTGCTCGTAGGACCAGAAACTGCATATGATTCAACTCCATTTAGAACTGAGAAACAAACACTAGCTCGCCTTACAAGAAACACTTTCTGCTTTTGAGAAAAGAGCCCTCTTCTACTCTACTGTGTTTCCTATAAGGCCAGAACAGTGAGCTTGCTCAGAACAAAAGAACTGTGCTTCCTACACACACGTGCCATATCTAGTTCAACTCTGCTTCAGAAACTGAAAAGAACAGTAGCTCCTCTTCAGTCCAATACACTGTACTTGATGGGAACAGGCGCGAGTGCTATTTTTACTGTGTATGGCAATGGGAGCGCAATAGTGACTCTTCTTACCAGAAAACAACTCTTGCTCGTAGGACCAAAAACTGCATTTGATTCACCTCCATTTATGACTGAGAAACAAACGCTAGCTAGATTTACAAGAAACACACTCTGCTTTTGAGAAAAGAGCACTCCTCTACTCTACTGTGTTTCTTATGGGGCCAGAATAGTGAGCTTGCTCAGAACAAAAGAACTGTGCTTCCTACACACACGGGCCATATCTAGTTCAAATCTGCTTACGAAACTCACAAGAACAGTAGCCTCTCTTCAGTCCAATACACTGTACTTGCTGGGAACAGACGCGAGTGCTATTTGCACTGTGTATGGCAAAGGGAGCGCAGAATGGACTCTTCTTAATAGAAAACAACTTCGCTCGTAGGACCAGAAACTGCATGTGTATTTCAACTCCATTTAGGACTGGGAAACAAACGCTAGCTCGCCTTACAAGAAACACACTCTGCTTTTGACAAAAGAGCACTCTTCTACTCTACTGTGTTTCCTATGGGGTCCAAACAGAGAACTTGCTCAGAACAAAAGAACTGTGCTTCCTGCCTTCGGGCCATATCTAGTTCATCTCTGCTAAGGAAACTGACAAGAGAAGTAGCTCCTCTTCAGTCCAATACACTGTACTTGCTGGCAACAGATGCCAGTGCTATTTGCACTGTGTATGGCAATGGGAGCACAATAGTGACTTTCCTTACCAGAAAGCAACTCTTGCTCTTAGGACCAAAAACTGCATGTGATTCAACTCCATTTAGGACTGGGAAACAAATGCTAGCTCGCCTTACAAGTAACACACTCTGCTTTTGAAGAAGGAGCACTCTTCTACTCTACTGTATTTCCTTTAGCGCCAGAACAGTGAGCTTGCTCAGAATAAAAGAACTGTGGTTCCTACACACGGCCATATCTAGTTCAATTCTCCTTAGGAAACTGACAAGAACAGTAGATCCTCTTCAGTCCAATACGCTGTACTTGCTGGGAACAGACGCGAGTACTATTTGCACTGTGTATGGCAATGGGAGCACAATTGTGACTCTTCATACCACAAAACAACTCTTGCTCATAGGACCAGAAACTTCATGTGATTCAACTCCATTTAGGACTGGGAAACAAACACTAGCTCGCCTTACAAGAAACACACTCTGCTTTTGAGAAAAGAGCACTCTTCTACTCTACTCTGTTTCGCATAGGACCAGAACAGTGAGCTTGCTCAGAACAAAAGAACTGTGCTTCCTACACACACGGGCCATATCTAGTTCAACTCTGCTTAGGATACTGACGAGAACAGTATATCCTCTTCAGTCCAATACACTGTACTTGCTGGGAACAGACGCGAGTGCTATTTGCACTGTGTACCGCAATGGTTGCGCAATAGTGACTCTTCTTACCAGGAAACAACTCTTGCTCTTAGGACCTGAAACTACATTTGATTCAATCCACTTAGGGATGGGAAACAAACGCTAGCTCGCCTTACAAGAAACACGCTCTGCTTTTGAGAAAAGAGCACTCTTTTATTCTACTATGTTTCCTGTAGGGCCAAAACAGAGAGCTTGCTCAGAAAAAAAGAACTGTGCTTCCTACACACACGGGTCATATCTAGTTCAACTCTGCTTAGGAACCTGACAAGAACAGTAGATCCTCTTCAGTCTAATACACTGTACATGCTGGGAAAAGACGCCAGTGCTATTTGCCCTGTGTATGACAATGGAAGCCCAATAGTGACTCTTCTTTCCAGAAAACAACTTTTGCTAGTAGGACCAGAAACTGCATGGGATTCAACTCCATTTAGGACTGGGAAACAAACGCTAGCTAGCCTTACAAGAAACACACTCTACTTTTGAGAAAAGAGCACTCTTCTACTCTACTGTTTTTCCTACAGTGTCAGAACATTGTGATTGCTGAGAACAAAAGAACTGTGCTTCCTACACACACGGGCCATTTCTAGTTCAACTCTGCTTAGGAAACTGACAAGAACAGTAGCTCCTCTTCAGTCCAATACACTGTACTTGCTGGGAACAGACACGAGGGCTATTAGCACTGTGTACAGCAATGGGAGCACAATAGTGTCTCTTCTTACCAGAAAACAACTCTTGCTCATAGGACCAGAAACTGCATGTTATTCAACTCCACTTATGACTGGGAAACAAACGCTAGCTCGCCTTACAAGAAAAACACTCTGCTTTTGAGAAAAGAGCACTCTTCTACTCTACTGTGTTTCCTGTAGGGCCAGAACAGTGAGCTTGCTCAAAACAAAATAATTGTGCTTCCTACACACACGGGCTATATCTAGTTCAACTCTGCTTAGGAAACTGACAAGAACAGTAGCTCCTCTTCAGTCCAATACGCTGTACTTGCTGGGAGCAGACGCGAGTTCTATTTGCGCAGTGTATGGCAAAGGGAGCGAAATAGTGACTTTTCTTACCAGAAAACAACTCTTGCTCGTAGGAACAGAAACTGCATGGGATTCAACTCTGTTTCTGACTGGGAAATAAACACTAGCTAGACTTACAAGAAACACACTCTGCTTTTGAGAAAAGAGCACTCTTCTACTCTACTGTGTTTACTATGGGGTCCGAAAAATGAGCTTGCTCAGAACAAAAGAACTGTGCTTCACACACACGGGCCATATCTAGTTCAACTCTGCTTAGGAAACTGACAAGAACAGTAGCTCCTCTTCTGTCCAATACACTGTACTTGCTGGGAACTGACGAGAGTGCTATTTGCACAGTGTATGACAATGGTAGCACAATATTGACTCTTCTTACCAGAAAACAACTCTTGCTCGTAGGACCAGAAACTGCATGTGATTCAACTCCATGGAGGACTGGGAATCAAACACTAGCTTGCCTTACAAGAAACACACTCTGCTTCTGAGAAAAGAGCACTCTTCTACTCTTATGTGTTTCCTATAGGGCCAGAACAGTGAGCTTGCTCAGGACAAAAGAACTGTGCTTCCTACACACACGGGCCATATCTAGTTCAACTCTGCTTAGGAAACTGACAAGAACAGTAGCTCCTCTTCAGTCCAATACATTGTACTTGCTGGGAACAGACGCAAGTGCTATTTGCCCTGTGTATTGAAAAGGGAGCACATTAGTGACTCTTCTTACCAGAAAACAACTCTTGCTCGTAGGACCAGAAACTGCATGTGATTCAACTCCATGTAGGACTGGGAAACAAAAGCTAGCTCGCCTTACAAGAAACACACTCTGCTTTTGAGAAAAGAGCACTCTTCTACTCTACTGTGTTTCCTATAGGGCCAAAACAGTGAGCTTCCTCACAACAAAAGAACTGTGCTTCCTACACACACGGGCTATTACTAGTTCAACTCTGCTTATGAAACTGACAAGAACAGTAGATCCTCTTCAGTCCAATACACTGTACATGCTGGGAACAGACGCCAGTGCTATTTGCCCTGTGTATGACAATGGGAGGGCAATAGTGACTCTTCTTACCAGAAAACAATTCTTGCTACTAGGATCAGAAACTGCATGTGATTCAACTCCATTTAGGACTGGGAAACAAACGCTAGCTCACCTTACAAGAAACACACTTTGCTTTTGAGAAAAGAGCACTCTTCTACTCTTCTGTGTTTCCTATAGGACCAGAACAGTGAGCTTGCTCAGAACAAAAGAACTGTGCTTCCTACAACACATGGGCCATATCTAGTTCAACTCTGCTTAGGAAACTGACATGAACAGGAGCTCCTCTTCTGTCCAATACACTGTACTTGCAAAGAACAGTAGCGAGTGTTGTTTGTACTGTGTATGGCAATAGGAGCGCAATAGTGACTCTTCTTACCAGAAAACAACTCTTGCTCACAGGACAAGAAACTGCATCTAATTCAACTCCATTTAGGACTGGGAAACAAACGCTAGCTCACCTTACAAGAAACACACTCTGCTTTTGAGAAAAGAGCAGTCTTCTACTCTTCTGTGTTTCCTATAGGACCAAAACAGTGAGCTTGCTCAGAACAAAAGAACTTTGCTTCCTACACACACGGGCCATATCTAGTTCAACTCTGCTTAGGAAACTGACAAGAACAGTAGATCCTCTTCAGTCCAATACACTGTACTTGCTGGGAACAGACGCGAGTGCTATTTGCCCTGTGTATAGCAAAGGGAGCACAATAGTGACTCTTCTTGCCAGAAAACAACTCTTGCTCGTAGGACCAGAAACTGCATGTGATTCAACTCCATTTAGGACTGGGAAACCAACGCTAGCTCGCCTTACAAGAAACACATTCTGCTTTTGAGAAAAGAGCACTCTTCTACTCTATTGTGTTTCCTATAGGGCCAAAACAGTGAGCTTCCTCAGAACAAAAGAACTGTGCTTCCTACACACACGGGCTATTACTAGTTCAACTCTGCTTAGGAAACTGTCAAGAACAGTAGATCCTCTTCAGTCCAATACACTGTACATGCTGGGACAAGAAGCCAGTGCTATTTGCCATGTGTATGACAATGGGAGGGCAATAGTGACTCTTCTTACCAGAAAACAATTCTTGCTACTAGGATCAGAAACTGCATGTGATTCAACTCCATTTAGGACTGGGAAACAAACGCTAGCTCGCCTTACAAGAAACACATTCTGCTTTTGAGAAAAGAGCACTCTTCTACTCTACTGTGTTTCCAAAGGGGTCTGAAGAGTGAGCTTGCTCAGAACAAAAGAACTGTGCTTCCTACACACACGGGCCATATCTCGTTCAACTCTGCTTAGGAAACTAACAAGAACAGTAGCTCTTCTTCTGTCCAAAACACTGTACTTGCAAAGAACAGTAGCGAGTGTTGTTTGCACTGTGTATGGCAATAGGATTGCAATAGTGACTCTTCTTACCAGAAAACAACTCTTGCTCATAGGACCAGAAACTGAATGTAATTCAACTCCATTTAGGACTGGGAAACAAGCGCTAGCTCGCCTTACAAGAAACACACTTTGCTTTTGAGAAAAGAGCACTCTTCTACTCTTCTGTGTTTCCTATAGGACCAGAACAGTGAGCTTGCTCAGAACAAAAGAACTGTGCTTCCTACACACATGGGCCATATCTAGTTCAACTCTGCTTAGGAAACTGACAAGAAAAGGAGCTCCTCTTCTGTCCCAATACACTGTACTTGCAAAGAACAGTAGCGAGTGTTGTTTGTACTGTGTATGGCAATAGGAGCGCAATAGTGACTCTTCTTACCAGAAAACAACTCTTGCTCATAGGACAAGAAACTGCATCTAATTCAACTCCATTTAGGACTGGGAAACAAACGCTAGCTCACCTTACAAGAAACACACTCTGCTTTGGAGAAAAGAGCACTCTTCTATTCTACTGTGTTTCCTATGGGGTCCGAACAGTGAGCTTGCTCAGAACAAAAGAACTGTGCTTCCTACACACACGGGCCATATCTAGTTCAACTCTGCTTAGGAAACTGACAAGAACAGTAGATCATCTTCAGTCCAATACACTGTACATGCTGGGAACAGACGCCAGTGCTTTTTGCCCTGTGTATGACAATGGGAGTGCAACAGTGACTCTTCATACCAGAAAACAACTCTTGCTCGTAGGACCAGAAACTGCATGTGATTCAACTCCATTTAGGACTGGGAAACAAACGCTAGCTCGCCTTACAAGAAACACATTCTGCTTTTGAGAAAAGAGCACTCTTCTACTCTACTGTGTTTCCTATAGGGCCAGAAGAGTGAGGTTCCTCAGAACAAAAGAAGTGTACTTCTAACACACACGGGCCATATCTAGTTCAACTTTGCTTAGGAAACGGACAAGAACAGTAGATCCTCTTCAGTCCAATACACTGTACATCCTGGGAACAGACGCGAGTCCTTTTTGCCCTGTGTATGGCAATGGGAGCACAATAGTGACTCTTCTTACTAGAAAACAACTCTTGCTTGTAGGACCAGAAACTGCATGTGATTCAACTACCTTTAGGACTGGGAAACAAACGCTAGCTCGCTTTACAAGAAACACACTCTGCTTTGATAAAAGAGCACTCTTCTACTCTATTGTGTTTCCTATAGGGCCAAAACAGTGAGCTTGCTCAGAACAAAAGAACTGTGCTTCCTACACACACGGGCCATATATAGTTCAACTCTGCTTAGGAAACTGACAAGAACAGTAGCTCCTCTTCATTCCAATACACTGTACATGCTGGGAACAGACGCCAGTGCTACTTGCCCTGTGTATGTCAATGGGAGCGCAATAGTGACTCTTCTTACCAGAAAACAACTCTTGCTCCTAGGATCAGAAACTGCATGTGATTAAATTCCATTTAGGACTGGGAAACAAATGCTAGCTCGCCTTACAAGAAACACAATCTGCTTTTGAGAAAAGAGCACTCTTCTACTCTACTGTTTTTCCTATGGGGTCCGAACAGTGAGCTTGCTCAGAACAAAAGAACTGTGCTTCCTACACACGGGGCCATATCTCGTTCAACTCTGCTTAGGAAACTGACAAGAACAGTAGCTCCTCTTCAGTCCAATACACTGTACTTTCTGGGAACAGACACGAGTGCTATTTGCACTGTTTATGGCAAAGGGAGCACAATAGTGACTTTCCTTACCAGAAAACATCCCTTGTTCGTAGGACCAGAAACTGCATTTGATTCAACTCCATTTCGGACTGGGAAACAAACGCTAGCTCAACCTTACAAGAAACACACTCTGCTTTAGAGAAAAGAGCACTCTTCTACTCTACTGTGTTTCCTACAGGGCCAGAACAGTGAGCTTGCTCAGAACAAAAGAACTGTGCTTTCTACACACACGGGCTATATCTAGTTCAACTCTGCTTAGGAAACTGACAAGAACAGTAGCTCCTCTTCAGTCCAATACACTGTACTTGCTGGGAGCAGACGCGAGTGCTATTTGCCCTGTGTATGGCAATGGGAGCGAAATAGTGACTCTTCTTACCAGAAAACAACTCTTGCTCCTAGGACCAGAAACTGCATGGGATTCAACTCCGTTTCTGACTGGGAAACAAACACTAGCTAGCCTTACAAGAAACACACTCTGCTTTTGAGAAAAGAGCACTCTTCTATTCTACTGTGTTTACTATGGTGTCCGAAAATTGAGGTTGCTCAGAACAAAAGAACTGTGCTTCACACACACGGGCCATATCTAGTTCAACTCTCCTTAGGAAACTGACAAGAACAGTAGCTCCTCTTCTGTCGAATACACTGTACTTGCTGGGAACAGACGCAAGTGCTATTGGCACTGTGTATGGCAAAGGGAGCACAATAGTGACTTTCCTTACCAAAAAACATCCCTTGCTCACAGGACCAAAAACTGCATGTGATTTAACTCCATTTAGTCCTGGGAAACAAACACTAGCTAGCCTTACAAAAACACACTCTGCTTTTGAGAAAAGAGCACTCTTCTACTCTACTGTGTTTACTATTTGGTCCGAAAATTGAGCTTGCTCAGAACAAAAGAACTGTGCTTCCTACACACACGGGCCATAGCTAGTTCAACTCTGCTTAGGAAACTGACAAGAACAGTAGCTCGTCTTCTGTCCAATACACTGTACTTGCTGGGAACAGATGCGAGTGCTATTTGCACTGTGTATGGCAATGGTAGGACAATAGTGACTCTTCTTACCAGAAAACAACTCTTGCTCATAAGACCAGAAACTGCATGTAATTCAATTCCATTTAGGACTGGGAAATAAACATTAGCTCGCCTTACAAGAAACACACTCTGGTTCTGAGAAAAGAGCACTCTTCTACTCTTTTGTGTTTCCTATAAAGCCAGAACAGTGAGCTTGCTCAGAACAAAAGAACTGTGCTTCCTACACACACGGGCCATATCTAGTTCAACTCTGCTTAGGAAACTGACAAGAACAGTAGCTCCTCTTCATTCCAATACACTGTACATGCTGGGAACAGACGCCAGTGCTACTTGCCCTGTGTATGTCAATGGGAGCGCAATAGTGACTCTTCTTACCAGAAAACAACTCTTGCTCCTAGGATCAGAAACTGCATGTGATTAAATTCCATTTAGGACTGGGTAACAAATGCTAGCTCGCCGTACAAGAAACACAATCTGCTTTTGAGAAAAGAGCACTCTTCTACTCTACTGTTTTTCCTATGGGGTCCGAACAGTGAGCTTGCTCAGAACAAAAAAACTGTGCTTCCTACACACACGGGCCATATCTAGTTCAACTCTGCTTAGGAAACTGACAAGGACAGTAGATCCTCTTCAGTCCAATACACTGTACTTGCTGGGACCAGACGCGAGTGCTATTTGCCCTGTGTATAGCAAAGGGAGCACAATAGTGACTCTTCTTACCAGAAAACAAATCTTGCTCGTAGGACCAGAAACTGCATGTGATTCAACTCCATGTAGGACTGGGAAACAAAAGCTAGCTTGCCTTACAAGAAACACACTCTGCTTTTGAGAAAAGAGTACTCTTCTACTCTATTGTGTTTCCTATAGGGCCAAAACAGTGAGCTTCCTCAGAACAAAAGAACTGTGCTTCCTACACACACGGGCTATTACTAGTTCAACTCTGCTTAGGAAACTGACAAGAACAGTAGATCCTCTTCAGTCCAATACACTGTACATGCTGGGACAAGACACCAGTGCTATTTGAAATGTGTATGAAAATGGGAGGGCAATAGTGACTCTTCTTACCAGAAAACAATTATTGCTACTAGGATCAGAAACTGCATGTGATTCAACTCCATTTAGTTCTGGGAAACAAACGCTAGCTCGCCTTACAAGAAACACATTCTGCTTTTGAGAAAAGAGCACTTTTCTACTCTACTGTGTTTCCTATGGGGTCTGAAGAGTGAGCTTGCTCAGAACAAAAGAACTGTGCTTTGTACACACACGGGATATATCTAGTTCAACTCTGCTTAGGAAACTGACAAGAACAGTAGCTCTTCTTCTGTCCAATACACTGTACTTGCAAAGGACTGTAGCTCGTGTTGTTTGCACTGTGTATGGCAATAGGATTGCAATAGTGACTCTTCTTACCTGAAAACAACTCTTGCTCATAGGACCAGAAACTGCATGTAATTCAACTCCATTTAGGACTGGCAAACAAACGCTAGCTCACCTTACAAGAAACACACTTTGCTTTTGAGAAAAGAGCACTCTTCTACTCTTCTGTGTTTCCTATAGGACCAGAACAGTGAGCTTGCTCAAAACAAAAGAACTGTGCTTCCTACACACACGGGCCATATCTAGTTCAACTCTGCTTAGGAAATTGAAAAGAACAGTAGATCCTCTTCAGTCCAATACACTGTACTTGCTGGGAACAGACGCGAGTGCTATTTGCACTGTTTATGGCAAAGGGAGCACAATAGTGACTTTCCTTACCAGAAAACATCCCTTGCTCGTAGGACCAAAAACTGCATGTGATTCAACTCCATTTAGGACTGGGAAACAAACGCTAGCTCGCCTTACAAGAAACACACTCTGCTTTTGAGAAAAGAGCACTCTTCTACTCTACTGTGTTTCCTAAGGGGTCAGAAAGGTGAGCTTGCTCAGAACCAAAGAACTGTGCTTCCTACACACACGGGCCATATCTAGTTCAACTCTGCTTAGGAAACTGACAAGAACAGTAGATCATCTTCAGTCCAATACACTGTACATGCTGGGAACAGACGCCAGTGCTTTTTGCCCTGTGTATGACAATGGGAGTGCAACAGTGACTCTTCATACCAGAAAACAACTCTTGCTCGTAGGACCAGAAACTGCATGTGATTCAACTCCATTTAGGACTGGGAAACAAACGCTAGCTCGCCTTACAAGAAACACATTCTGCTTTTGAGAAAAGAGCACTCTTCTACTCTACTGTGTTTCCTATAGGGCCAGAAGAGTGAGGTTCCTCAGAACAAAAGAAGTGTACTTCTAACACACACGGGCCATATCTAGTTCAACTTTGCTTAGGAAACGGACAAGAACAGTAGATCCTCTTCAGTCCAATACACTGTACATCCTGGGAACAGACGCGAGTCCTTTTTGCCCTGTGTATGGCAATGGGAGCACAATAGTGACTCTTCTTACTAGAAAACAACTCTTGCTTGTAGGACCAGAAACTGCATGTGATTCAACTACCTTTAGGACTGGGAAACAAACGCTAGCTCGCTTTACAAGAAACACACTCTGCTTTGATAAAAGAGCACTCTTCTACTCTATTGTGTTTCCTATAGGGCCAAAACAGTGAGCTTGCTCAGAACAAAAGAACTGTGCTTCCTACACACACGGGCCATATATAGTTCAACTCTGCTTAGGAAACTGACAAGAACAGTAGCTCCTCTTCATTCCAATACACTGTACATGCTGGGAACAGACGCCAGTGCTACTTGCCCTGTGTATGTCAATGGGAGCGCAATAGTGACTCTTCTTACCAGAAAACAACTCTTGCTCCTAGGATCAGAAACTGCATGTGATTAAATTCCATTTAGGACTGGGAAACAAATGCTAGCTCGCCTTACAAGAAACACAATCTGCTTTTGAGAAAAGAGCACTCTTCTACTCTACTGTTTTTCCTATGGGGTCCGAACAGTGAGCTTGCTCAGAACAAAAGAACTGTGCTTCCTACACACGGGCCATATCTCGTTCAACTCTGCTTAGGAAACTGACAAGAACAGTAGCTCCTCTTCAGTCCAATACACTGTACTTTCTGGGAACAGACACGAGTGCTATTTGCACTGTTTATGGCAAAGGGAGCACAATAGTGACTTTCCTTACCAGAAAACATCCCTTGTTCGTAGGACCAGAAACTGCATTTGATTCAACTCCATTTCGGACTGGGAAACAAACGCTAGCTCAACCTTACAAGAAACACACTCTGCTTTAGAGAAAAGAGCACTCTTCTACTCTACTGTGTTTCCTACAGGGCCAGAACAGTGAGCTTGCTCAGAACAAAAGAACTGTGCTTTCTACACACACGGGCTATATCTAGTTCAACTCTGCTTAGGAAACTGACAAGAACAGTAGCTCCTCTTCAGTCCAATACACTGTACTTGCTGGGAGCAGACGCGAGTGCTATTTGCCCTGTGTATGGCAATGGGAGCGAAATAGTGACTCTTCTTACCAGAAAACAACTCTTGCTCCTAGGACCAGAAACTGCATGGGATTCAACTCCGTTTCTGACTGGGAAACAAACACTAGCTAGCCTTACAAGAAACACACTCTGCTTTTGAGAAAAGAGCACTCTTCTATTCTACTGTGTTTACTATGGTGTCCGAAAATTGAGGTTGCTCAGAACAAAAGAACTGTGCTTCACACACACGGGCCATATCTAGTTCAACTCTCCTTAGGAAACTGACAAGAACAGTAGCTCCTCTTCTGTCGAATACACTGTACTTGCTGGGAACAGACGCAAGTGCTATTGGCACTGTGTATGGCAAAGGGAGCACAATAGTGACTTTCCTTACCAAAAAACATCCCTTGCTCACAGGACCAAAAACTGCATGTGATTTAACTCCATTTAGTCCTGGGAAACAAACACTAGCTAGCCTTACAAAAACACACTCTGCTTTTGAGAAAAGAGCACTCTTCTACTCTACTGTGTTTACTATTTGGTCCGAAAATTGAGCTTGCTCAGAACAAAAGAACTGTGCTTCCTACACACACGGGCCATAGCTAGTTCAACTCTGCTTAGGAAACTGACAAGAACAGTAGCTCGTCTTCTGTCCAATACACTGTACTTGCTGGGAACAGATGCGAGTGCTATTTGCACTGTGTATGGCAATGGTAGGACAATAGTGACTCTTCTTACCAGAAAACAACTCTTGCTCATAAGACCAGAAACTGCATGTAATTCAATTCCATTTAGGACTGGGAAATAAACATTAGCTCGCCTTACAAGAAACACACTCTGGTTCTGAGAAAAGAGCACTCTTCTACTCTTTTGTGTTTCCTATAAAGCCAGAACAGTGAGCTTGCTCAGAACAAAAGAACTGTGCTTCCTACACACACGGGCCATATCTAGTTCAACTCTGCTTAGGAAACTGACAAGAACAGTAGCTCCTCTTCATTCCAATACACTGTACATGCTGGGAACAGACGCCAGTGCTACTTGCCCTGTGTATGTCAATGGGAGCGCAATAGTGACTCTTCTTACCAGAAAACAACTCTTGCTCCTAGGATCAGAAACTGCATGTGATTAAATTCCATTTAGGACTGGGTAACAAATGCTAGCTCGCCGTACAAGAAACACAATCTGCTTTTGAGAAAAGAGCACTCTTCTACTCTACTGTTTTTCCTATGGGGTCCGAACAGTGAGCTTGCTCAGAACAAAAAAACTGTGCTTCCTACACACACGGGCCATATCTAGTTCAACTCTGCTTAGGAAACTGACAAGGACAGTAGATCCTCTTCAGTCCAATACACTGTACTTGCTGGGACCAGACGCGAGTGCTATTTGCCCTGTGTATAGCAAAGGGAGCACAATAGTGACTCTTCTTACCAGAAAACAAATCTTGCTCGTAGGACCAGAAACTGCATGTGATTCAACTCCATGTAGGACTGGGAAACAAAAGCTAGCTTGCCTTACAAGAAACACACTCTGCTTTTGAGAAAAGAGTACTCTTCTACTCTATTGTGTTTCCTATAGGGCCAAAACAGTGAGCTTCCTCAGAACAAAAGAACTGTGCTTCCTACACACACGGGCTATTACTAGTTCAACTCTGCTTAGGAAACTGACAAGAACAGTAGATCCTCTTCAGTCCAATACACTGTACATGCTGGGACAAGACACCAGTGCTATTTGAAATGTGTATGAAAATGGGAGGGCAATAGTGACTCTTCTTACCAGAAAACAATTATTGCTACTAGGATCAGAAACTGCATGTGATTCAACTCCATTTAGTTCTGGGAAACAAACGCTAGCTCGCCTTACAAGAAACACATTCTGCTTTTGAGAAAAGAGCACTTTTCTACTCTACTGTGTTTCCTATGGGGTCTGAAGAGTGAGCTTGCTCAGAACAAAAGAACTGTGCTTTGTACACACACGGGATATATCTAGTTCAACTCTGCTTAGGAAACTGACAAGAACAGTAGCTCTTCTTCTGTCCAATACACTGTACTTGCAAAGGACTGTAGCTCGTGTTGTTTGCACTGTGTATGGCAATAGGATTGCAATAGTGACTCTTCTTACCTGAAAACAACTCTTGCTCATAGGACCAGAAACTGCATGTAATTCAACTCCATTTAGGACTGGCAAACAAACGCTAGCTCACCTTACAAGAAACACACTTTGCTTTTGAGAAAAGAGCACTCTTCTACTCTTCTGTGTTTCCTATAGGACCAGAACAGTGAGCTTGCTCAAAACAAAAGAACTGTGCTTCCTACACACACGGGCCATATCTAGTTCAACTCTGCTTAGGAAATTGAAAAGAACAGTAGATCCTCTTCAGTCCAATACACTGTACTTGCTGGGAACAGACGCGAGTGCTATTTGCACTGTTTATGGCAAAGGGAGCACAATAGTGACTTTCCTTACCAGAAAACATCCCTTGCTCGTAGGACCAAAAACTGCATGTGATTCAACTCCATTTAGGACTGGGAAACAAACGCTAGCTCGCCTTACAAGAAACACACTCTGCTTTTGAGAAAAGAGCACTCTTCTACTCTACTGTGTTTCCTAAGGGGTCAGAAAGGTGAGCTTGCTCAGAACCAAAGAACTGTGCTTCCTACACACACGGGCCATATCTAGTTCAACTCTTCTTAGGAAACTGACAAGAACAGTAGCTCCACTTCTGTCCAATACACTGTACTTGCAAAGAACAGTAGCGAGTGTTGTTTGCACTGTGTATGGCAATAGGAGCTCAATAGTTACTCTTCTTACCAGAAAACAACTCTTGCTCAAAGGACAAGAAACTCCATGTAATTCAACTCCATTTAGGATTGGGAAACAAATGTTAGCTCACCTTACAAGAAACACACTCTGCTTTTGAGAAAAGATCACTCTTCTACTCTTCTGTGTTTCCTACAGGACCAGAACAGTGAGCTTGCTCAGAACAAAAGAACTGTGCTTTCTACACACACGGGCTATATCTAGTTCAACTCTGCTTAGGAAACTGACAAGAACAGTAGCTCCTCTTCAGTCCAATACACTGTACTTGCTGGGAGCAGACGCGAGTGCTATTTGCCCTGTGTATGGCAATGGGAGCGAAATAGTGACTCTTCTTTCAAGAAAACAACTCTTGCTTGTAGGACCAGAAACTGCATGGGATTCAACTCCGTTTGTGACTGGGAAACAAACACTAGCTAGCCTTACAAGAAACACACTCTGCTTTTGAGAAAAGAGCACTCTTCTACTCTACTGTGTTTACTATGGTGTCCGAAAATTGAGGTTGCTCAGAACAAAAGAACTGTGCTTCACACACACGGGCCATATCTAGTTCAACTCTCCTTAGGAAACTGACAAGAACAGTAGCTCCTCTTCTGTCGAATACACTGTACTTGCTGGGAACAGACGTGAGTGCTATTTGCACTGTTTATTGCAATGGGAGCACAATAGTTACCTTCCTTACCAGAAAACTTCCCTTGCTCGTAGGACCAGAAACTGCATGTGATTCAACTCCATTTTGGACTGGGAAACAAACGCTAGCTCGCCTTACAAGAAACACTCTGCTTTTGAGAAAAGAGCACTCTTCTATTCTACTGTGTTTCCTATGGGGTCCGAACAGTGAGCTTGCTCAGAACAAAAGAAATGTTCTTCCTACACACACGGGCCATATCTAGTTCAACTCTGCTTAGGAAACTGACAAGAACAGTATATCATCTTCAGTCCAATACACTGTACAAGCTGGGAACAGACGCCAGTGCTTTTTGCCCTGTGTATGGCAATGGGAGCGAAATAGTGACTCTTCTTACTAGAAAAAAACATTTGCCTGTAGGACCAGAAACTGCATGTGATTCAACTACATTTAGGACTGGGAAACAAAAGCTAGCTTGCCTTACAAGAAACACACTCTGCTTTTGAGAAAAGAGCACTCTTCTACTCTACTGTGTTTCCTTTAGGGCCAAAACAGTGAGCTTGCTCAGAACAAAAGAACTGTGCTTCCTACACACACGGGCCATATCTAGTTCAACTCTGCTTAGGAAACTGACAAGAACAGTAGCTCCTCTTCTGTCCAATACACTGTACTTGCAAAGAACAGTAGCAAGTGTTGTTTGCACTGTGTATGGCAATAGGAGCGCAATAGTGACTCTTCTTACCAGAAAACAACTCTTGCTCATAGGACTAGAACTGTATGTAATTCAACTCAATTTAGGACTGGGAAACAAATGCTAGCTCACCTTACAAGAAACACACTCTGCTTTTGAGAAAAGAGCACTCTTCTACTCTACTGTGTTTCCTATAGGACCAGAACAGTGAGCTTGCTCAGAACAAAAGAACTGTGCTTCCTACACACGGGCCATATCTCGTTCAACTCTGCTTAGGAAACTGACAAGAACTGTAGCTCCTCTTCAGTCCAATACACTGTACTTGCTGGGAACAGACACGAGTGCTATTTGCACTGTTTATGGCAAAGGGAGCACAATAGTGACTTTCCTTACCAGAAAACATCCCTTGTTCGTAGGACCAGAAACTGCATTTGATTCAACTCCATTTCGGACTGGGAAACAAACGCTAGCTCAACCTTACAAGAAACACACTCTGCTTTAGAGAAAAGAGCACTCTTCTACTCTACTGTGTTTCCTACAGGGCCAGAACAGTGAGCTTGCTCAGAACAAAAGAACTGTGCTTTCTACACACACGGGCTATATCTAGTTCAACTCTGCTTAGGAAACTGACAAGAACAGTAGCTCCTCTTCAGTCCAATACACTGTACTTGCTGGGGGCAGACGCGAGTGCTATTTGCCCTGTGTATGGCAATGGGAGCGAAATAGTGACTCTTCTTACCAGAAAACAACTCTTGCTCCTAGGACCAGAAACTACATGGGATTCAACTCCGTTTCTGACTGGGAAACAAATGTTAGCTCGCCTTACAAGAAACACACTCTGCTTTTGAGGAAAGAGCACTCTTCTACTCTACTGTGTTTCCTTTAGGGCCAAAACAGTGAGCTTGCTCAGAACAAAAGAACTGTGCTTCCTACACACACGGGCCATATCTAGTTCAACTCTGCTTAGGAAACTGACAAGAACAGTAGATCCTCTTCAGTCCAATACACTGTACATGCTGGGAACAGACGCCAGTGCTATTTGCCCTGTGTATGACAATGGGAGCGCAATAGTGACTCTTCTTACCAGAAAACAACTCTTGCTCCTAGGATCAGAAACTGCATGTGATTCAACTCCATTTAGGACTGGAAAACAAACGCTAGCTCGCCTTACAAGAAACACACTCTGCTTTTGAGAAAAGAACACTCTTCTACTATACTGTGTTTCCTATGGGGTCCGAACAGTGAGCTTGCTCAGAACAAATGAACTGTGCTTCCTACACACACGGGCCATATCTAGTTCAACTCTGCTTAGGAAACTGACAAGAACAGTAGCTCCTCTTCTGTCCAATACACTGTACTTGCAAAGAACAGTAGCAAGTGTTGTTTGCACTGTGTATGGCAATAGGAGCGCAATAGTGACTCTTCTTACCAGAAAACAACTCTTGCTCATAGGACAAGAAACTGTATGTAATTCAACTCCATTTAGGACTGGGAAACAAATGCTAGCTCATTTTACAAGAAACACACTCTGCTTTTGAGAAAAGAGCACTCTTCTACTCTACTGTGTTTCCTATAGGACCAGAACAGTGAGCTTGCTCAGAACAAAAGAACTGTGCTTCCTACACACGGGCCATATCTCGTTCAACTCTGCTTAGGAAACTAACAAGAACAGTAGCTCCTCTTCAGTCCAATACACTGTACTTGCTGGGAACAGACACGAGTGCTATTTGCACTGTTTATGGCAAAGGGAGCACAATAGTGACTTTCCTTACCAGAAAACATCCCTTGTTCGTAGGACCAGAAACTGCATGTGATTCAACTCCATTTCAGACTGGGAAACAATCGCTAGCTCAACCTTACAAGAAACACACTCTGCTTTAGAGAAAAGAGCACTCTTCTACTCTACTGTGTTTCCTACAGGGCCAGAACAGTGAGCTTGCTCAGAACAAAAGAACTGTGCTTTCTACACACACGGGCTATATCTAGTTCAACTCTGCTTAGGAAACTGACAAGAACAGTAGCTCCTCTTCAGTCCAATACACTGTACTTGCTGGGAGCAGACGCGAGTGCTATTTGCCCTGTGTATGGCAATGGGAGCGAAATAGTGACTCTTCTTACCAGAAAACAACTCTTGCTCCTAGGATCAGAAACTGCATGTGATTCAACTCCATTTAGGACTGGAAAACAAACGCTAGCTCGCCTTACAAGAAACACACTCTGCTTTTTAGAAAAGAGCACTGTTCTACTATACTGTGTTTCCTATGGGGTCCGAACAGTGAGCTTGCTCAGAACAAATGAACTGTGCTTCCTACACACACGGGCCATATCTAGTTCAACTCTGCTTAGGAAACTGACAAGAACAGTAGCTCCTCTTCTGTCCAATACACTGTACTTGCAAAGAACAGTAGCAAGTGTTGTTTGCACTGTGTATGGCAATAGGAGCGCAATAGTGACTCTTCTTACCAGAAAACAACTCTTGCTCATAGGACTAGAACTGTATGTAATTCAACTCAATTTAGGACTGGGAAACAAATGCTAGCTCACCTTACAAGAAACACACTCTGCTTTTGAGAAAAGAGCACTCTTCTACTCTACTGTGTTTCCTATAGGACCAGAACAGTGAGCTTGCTCAGAACAAAAGAACTGTGCTTCCTACACACGGGCCATATCTCGTTCAACTCTGCTTAGGAAACTGACAAGAACTGTAGCTCCTCTTCAGTCCAATACACTGTACTTGCTGGGAACAGACACGAGTGCTATTTGCACTGTTTATGGCAAAGGGAGCACAATAGTGACTTTCCTTACCAGAAAACATCCCTTGTTCGTAGGACCAGAAACTGCATTTGATTCAACTCCATTTCGGACTGGGAAACAAACGCTAGCTCAACCTTACAAGAAACACACTCTGCTTTAGAGAAAAGAGCACTCTTCTACTCTACTGTGTTTCCTACAGGGCCAGAACAGTGAGCTTGCTCAGAACAAAAGAACTGTGCTTTCTACACACACGGGCTATATCTAGTTCAACTCTGCTTAGGAAACTGACAAGAACAGTAGCTCCTCTTCAGTCCAATACACTGTACTTGCTGGGAGCAGACGCGAGTGCTATTTGCCCTGTGTATGGCAATGGGAACGAAATAGTGACTCTTCTTACCAGAAAACAACTCTTGCTCCTAGGACCAGAAACTGCATGGGATTCAACTCCGTTTCTGACTGGGAAACAAACACTAGCTAGCCTTACAAGAAACACACTCTGCTTTTGAGAAAAGAGCACTCTTCTATTCTACTGTGTTTACTATGGTGTCCGAAAATTGAGGTTGCTCAGAACAAAAGAACTGTGCTTCACACACACGGGCCATATCTAGTTCAACTCTCCTTAGGAAACTGACAAGAACAGTAGCTCCTCTTCTGTCGAATACACTGTACTTGCTGGGAACAGACACAAGTGCTATTGGCACTGTGTATGGCAAAGGGAGCACAATAGTGACTTTCCTTACCAAAAAACATCCCTTGCTCACAGGACCAAAAACTGCATGTGATTTAACTCCATTTAGTCCTGGGAAACAAACACTAGCTAGCCTTACAAAAACACACTCTGCTTTTGAGAAAAGAGCACTCTTCTACTCTACTGTGTTTACTATTTGGTCCGAAAATTGAGCTTGCTCAGAACAAAAGAACTGTGCTTCCTACACACACGGGCCATAGCTAGTTCAACTCTGCTTAGGAAACTGACAAGAACAGTAGCTCGTCTTCTGTCCAATACACTGTACTTGCTGGGAACAGATGCGAGTGCTATTTGCACTGTGTATGGCAATGGGAGCACAATAGTGACTTTCCTTACCAGAAAGCAACTCTTGCTCTTAGGACCAAAAACTGCATGTGATTCAACTCCATTTAGGACTGGGAAACAAATGCTAGCTCGCCTTACAAGTAACACACTCTGCTTTTGAGGAAGGAGCACTCTTCTACTCTACTGTATTTCCTTTAGCGCCAGAACAGTGAGCTTGCTCAGAATAAAAGAACTGTGGTTCCTACACACGGCCATATCTAGTTCAATTCTCCTTAGGAAACTGACAAGAACAGTAGATCCTCTTCAGTCCAATACGCTGTACTTGCTGGGAACAGACGCGAGTACTATTTGCACTGTGTATGGCAATGGGAGCACAATTGTGACTCTTCATACCACAAAACAACTCTTGCTCATAGGACCAGAAACTTCATGTGATTCAACTCCATTTAGGACTGGGAAACAAACACTAGCTCGCCTTACAAGAAACACACTCTGCTTTTGAGAAAAGAGCACTCTTCTACTCTACTCTGTTTCGCATAGGACCAGAACAGTGAGCTTGCTCAGAACAAAAGAACTGTGCTTCCTACACACACGGGCCATATCTAGTTCAACTCTGCTTAGGATACTGACGAGAACAGTATATCCTCTTCAGTCCAATACACTGTACTTGCTGGGAACAGACGCGAGTGCTATTTGCACTGTGTACCGCAATGGTTGCGCAATAGTGACTCTTCTTACCAGGAAACAACTCTTGCTCTTAGGACCTGAAACTACATTTGATTCAATCCACTTAGGGATGGGAAACAAACGCTAGCTCGCCTTACAAGAAACACGCTCTGCTTTTGAGAAAAGAGCACTCTTTTATTCTACTATGTTTCCTGTAGGGCCAAAACAGAGAGCTTGCTCAGAAAAAAAGAACTGTGCTTCCTACACACACGGGTCATATCTAGTTCAACTCTGCTTAGGAACCTGACAAGAACAGTAGATCCTCTTCAGTCTAATACACTGTACATGCTGGGAACAGACGCCAGTGCTATTTGCCCTGTGTATGACAATGGAAGCCCAATAGTGACTCTTCTCTCCAGAAAACAACTTTTGCTAGTAGGACCAGAAACTGCATGGGATTCAACTCCATTTAGGACTGGGAAACAAACGCTAGCTAGCCTTACAAGAAACACACTCTACTTTTGAGAAAAGAGCACTCTTCTACTCTACTGTTTTTCCTACAGTGTCAGAACATTGTGATTGCTGAGAACAAAAGAACTGTGCTTCCTACACACACGGGCCATTTCTAGTTCAACTCTGCTTAGGAAACTGACAAGAACAGTAGCTCCTCTTCAGTCCAATACACTGTACTTGCTGGGAACAGACACGAGGGCTATTAGCACTGTGTACAGCAATGGGAGCACAATAGTGTCTCTTCTTACCAGAAAACAACTCTTGCTCATAGGACCAGAAACTGCATGTTATTCAACTCCACTTATGACTGGGAAACAAACGCTAGCTCGCCTTACAAGAAAAACACTCTGCTTTTGAGAAAAGAGCACTCTTCTACTCTACTGTGTTTCCTGTAGGGCCAGAACAGTGAGCTTGCTCAAAACAAAATAATTGTGCTTCCTACACACACGGGCTATATCTAGTTCAACTCTGCTTAGGAAACTGACAAGAACAGTAGCTCCTCTTCAGTCCAATACACTGTACTTGCTGGGAGCAGACGCGAGTTCTATTTGCGCAGTGTATGGCAAAGGGAGCGAAATAGTGACTTTTCTTACCAGAAAACAACTCTTGCTCGTAGGAACAGAAACTGCATGGGATTCAACTCTGTTTCTGACTGGGAAATAAACACTAGCTAGACTTACAAGAAACACACTCTGCTTTTGAGAAAAGAGCACTCTTCTACTCTACTGTGTTTACTATGGGGTCCGAAAAATGAGCTTGCTCAGAACAAAAGAACTGTGCTTCACACACACGGGCCATATCTAGTTCAACTCTGCTTAGGAAACTGACAAGAACAGTAGCTCCTCTTCTGTCCAATACACTGTACTTGCTGGGAACTGACGAGAGTGCTATTTGCACAGTGTATGACAATGGTAGCACAATATTGACTCTTCTTACCAGAAAACAACTCTTGCTCGTAGGACCAGAAACTGCATGTGATTCAACTCCATGGAGGACTGGGAATCAAACACTAGCTTGCCTTACAAGAAACACACTCTGCTTCTGAGAAAAGAGCACTCTTCTACTCTTCTGTGTTTCCTATAGGGCCAGAACAGTGAGCTTGCTCAGGACAAAAGAACTGTGCTTCCTACACACACGGGCCATATCTAGTTCAACTCTGCTTAGGAAACTGACAAGAACAGTAGCTCCTCTTCAGTCCAATACATTGTACTTGCTGGGAACAGACGCAAGTGCTATTTGCCCTGTGTATTGCAAAGGGAGCACATTAGTGACTCTTCTTACCAGAAAACAACTCTTGCTCGTAGGACCAGAAACTGCATGTGATTCAACTCCATGTAGGACTGGGAAACAAAAGCTAGCTCGCCTTACAAGAAACACACTCTGCTTTTGAGAAAAGAGCACTCTTCTACTCTACTGTGTTTCCTATAGGGCCAAAACAGTGAGCTTCCTCACAACAAAAGAACTGTGCTTCCTACACACACGGGCTATTACTAGTTCAACTCTGCTTATGAAACTGACAAGAACAGTAGATCCTCTTCAGTCCAATACACTGTACATGCTGGGAACAGACGCCAGTGCTATTTGCCCTGTGTATGACAATGGGAGGGCAATAGTGACTCTTCTTACCAGAAAACAATTCTTGCTACTAGGATCAGAAACTGCATGTGATTCAACTCCATTTAGGACTGGGAAACAAACGCTAGCTCACCTTACAAGAAACACACTTTGCTTTTGAGAAAAGAGCACTCTTCTACTCTTCTGTGTTTCCTATAGGACCAGAACAGTGAGCTTGCTCAGAACAAAAGAACTGTGCTTCCTACAACACATGGGCCATATCTAGTTCAACTCTGCTTAGGAAACTGACATGAACAGGAGCTCCTCTTCTGTCCAATACACTGTACTTGCAAAGAACAGTAGCGAGTGTTGTTTGTACTGTGTATGGCAATAGGAGCGCAATAGTGACTCTTCTTACCAGAAAACAACTCTTGCTCACAGGACAAGAAACTGCATCTAATTCAACTCCATTTAGGACTGGGAAACAAACGCTAGCTCACCTTACAAGAAACACACTCTGCTTTTGAGAAAAGAGCAGTCTTCTACTCTTCTGTGTTTCCTATAGGACCAAAACAGTGAGCTTGCTCAGAACAAAAGAACTTTGCTTCCTACACACACGGGCCATATCTAGTTCAACTCTGCTTAGGAAACTGACAAGAACAGTAGATCCTCTTCAGTCCAATACACTGTACTTGCTGGGAACAGACGCGAGTGCTATTTGCCCTGTGTATAGCAAAGGGAGCACAATAGTGACTCTTCTTGCCAGAAAACAACTCTTGCTCGTAGGACCAGAAACTGCATGTGATTCAACTCCATTTAGGACTGGGAAACCAACGCTAGCTCGCCTTACAAGAAACACATTCTGCTTTTGAGAAAAGAGCACTCTTCTACTCTATTGTGTTTCCTATAGGGCCAAAACAGTGAGCTTCCTCAGAACAAAAGAACTGTGCTTCCTACACACACGGGCTATTACTAGTTCAACTCTGCTTAGGAAACTGTCAAGAACAGTAGATCCTCTTCAGTCCAATACACTGTACATGCTGGGACAAGAAGCCAGTGCTATTTGCCATGTGTATGACAATGGGAGGGCAATAGTGACTCTTCTTACCAGAAAACAATTCTTGCTACTAGGATCAGAAACTGCATGTGATTCAACTCCATTTAGGACTGGGAAACAAACGCTAGCTCGCCTTACAAGAAACACATTCTGCTTTTGAGAAAAGAGCACTCTTCTACTCTACTGTGTTTCCAAAGGGGTCTGAAGAGTGAGCTTGCTCAGAACAAAAGAACTGTGCTTCCTACACACACGGGCCATATCTCGTTCAACTCTGCTTAGGAAACTAACAAGAACAGTAGCTCTTCTTCTGTCCAAAACACTGTACTTGCAAAGAACAGTAGCGAGTGTTGTTTGCACTGTGTATGGCAATAGGATTGCAATAGTGACTCTTCTTACCAGAAAACAACTCTTGCTCATAGGACCAGAAACTGAATGTAATTCAACTCCATTTAGGACTGGGAAACAAGCGCTAGCTCGCCTTACAAGAAACACACTTTGCTTTTGAGAAAAGAGCACTCTTCTACTCTTCTGTGTTTCCTATAGGACCAGAACAGTGAGCTTGCTCAGAACAAAAGAACTGTGCTTCCTACACACATGGGCCATATCTAGTTCAACTCTGCTTAGGAAACTGACAAGAAAAGGAGCTCCTCTTCTGTCCAATACACTGTACTTGCAAAGAACAGTAGCGAGTGTTGTTTGTACTGTGTATGGCAATAGGAGCGCAATAGTGACTCTTCTTACCAGAAAACAACTCTTGCTCATAGGACAAGAAACTGCATCTAATTCAACTCCATTTAGGACTGGGAAACAAACGCTAGCTCACCTTACAAGAAACACACTCTGCTTTGGAGAAAAGAGCACTCTTCTATTCTACTGTGTTTCCTATGGGGTCCGAACAGTGAGCTTGCTCAGAACAAAAGAACTGTGCTTCCTACACACACGGGCCATATCTAGTTCAACTCTGCTTAGGAAACTGACAAGAACAGTAGATCATCTTCAGTCCAATACACTGTACATGCTGGGAACAGACGCCAGTGCTTTTTGCCCTGTGTATGACAATGGGAGTGCAACAGTGACTCTTCATACCAGAAAACAACTCTTGCTCGTAGGACCAGAAACTGCATGTGATTCAACTCCATTTAGGACTGGGAAACAAACGCTAGCTCGCCTTACAAGAAACACATTCTGCTTTTGAGAAAAGAGCACTCTTCTACTCTACTGTGTTTCCTATAGGGCCAGAAGAGTGAGGTTCCTCAGAACAAAAGAAGTGTACTTCTAACACACACGGGCCATATCTAGTTCAACTTTGCTTAGGAAACGGACAAGAACAGTAGATCCTCTTCAGTCCAATACACTGTACATCCTGGGAACAGACGCGAGTCCTTTTTGCCCTGTGTATGGCAATGGGAGCACAATAGTGACTCTTCTTACTAGAAAACAACTCTTGCTTGTAGGACCAGAAACTGCATGTGATTCAACTACCTTTAGGACTGGGAAACAAACGCTAGCTCGCTTTACAAGAAACACACTCTGCTTTGATAAAAGAGCACTCTTCTACTCTATTGTGTTTCCTATAGGGCCAAAACAGTGAGCTTGCTCAGAACAAAAGAACTGTGCTTCCTACACACACGGGCCATATCTAGTTCAACTCTGCTTAGGAAACTGACAAGAACAGTAGCTCCTCTTCATTCCAATACACTGTACATGCTGGGAACAGACGCCAGTGCTACTTGCCCTGTGTATGTCAATGGGAGCGCAATAGTGACTCTTCTTACCAGAAAACAACTCTTGCTCCTAGGATCAGAAACTGCATGTGATTAAATTCCATTTAGGACTGGGAAACAAATGCTAGCTCGCCTTACAAGAAACACAATCTGCTTTTGAGAAAAAAGCACTCTTCTACTCTACTGTTTTTCCTATGGGGTCCGAACAGTGAGCTTGCTCAGAACAAAAAAACTGTGCTTCCTACACACACGGGCCATATCTAGTTCAACTCTGCTTAGGAAACTGACAAGGACAGTAGATCCTCTTCAGTCCAATACACTGTACTTGCTGGGACCAGACGCGAGTGCTATTTGCCCTGTGTATAGCAAAGGGAGCACAATAGTGACTCTTCTTACCAGAAAACAAATCTTGCTCGTAGGACCAGAAACTGCATGTGATTCAACTCCATGTAGGACTGGGAAACAAAAGCTAGCTCGCCTTACAAGAAACACACTCTGCTTTTGAGAAAAGAGTACTCTTCTACTCTATTGTGTTTCCTATAGGGCCAAAACAGTGAGCTTCCTCAGAACAAAAGAACTGTGCTTCCTACACACACGGGCTCTTACTAGTTCAACTCTGCTTAGGAAACTGACAAGAACAGTAGATCCTCTTCAGTCCAATACACTGTACATGCTGGGACAAGACACCAGTGCTATTTGAAATGTGTATGAAAATGGGAGGGCAATAGTGACTCTTCTTACCAGAAAACAATTATTGCTACTAGGATCAGAAACTGCATGTGATTCAACTCCATTTAGTTCTGGGAAACAAACGCTAGCTCGCCTTACAAGAAACACATTCTGCTTTTGAGAAAAGAGCACTTTTCTACTCTACTGTGTTTCCTATGGGGTCTGAAGAGTGAGCTTGCTCAGAACAAAAGAACTGTGCTTTGTACACACACGCGATATATCTAGTTCAACTCTGCTTAGGAAACTGACAAGAACAGTAGCTCTTCTTCTGTCCAATACACTGTACTTGCAAAGGACTGTAGCTCGTGTTGTTTGCACTGTGTATGGCAATAGGATTGCAATAGTGACTCTTCTTACCTGAAAACAACTCTTGCTCATAGGACCAGAAACTGCATGTAATTCAACTCCATTTAGGACTGGGAAACAAACGCTAGCTCACCTTACAAGAAACACACTTTGCTTTTGAGAAAAGAGCACTCTTCTACTCTTCTGTGTTTCCTATAGGACCAGAACAGTGAGCTTGCTCAAAACAAAAGAACTGTGCTTCCTACACACACGGGCCATATCTAGTTCAACTCTGCTTAGGAAACTGAAAAGAACAGTAGATCCTCTTCAGTCCAATACACTGTACTTGCTGGGAACAGACGCGAGTGCTATTTGCACTGTTTATGGCAAAGGGAGCACAATAGTGACTTTCCTTACCAGAAAACATCCCTTGCTCGTAGGACCAAAAACTGCATGTGATTCAACTCCATTTAGGACTGGGAAACAAACGCTAGCTCGCCTTACAAGAAACACACTCTGCTTTTGAGAAAAGAGCACTCTTCTACTCTACTGTGTTTCCTAAGGGGTCAGAAAGGTGAGCTTGCTCAGAACCAAAGAACTGTGCTTCCTACACACACGGGCCATATCTAGTTCAACTCTTCTTAGGAAACTGACAAGAACAGTAGCTCCACTTCTGTCCAATACACTGTACTTGCAAAGAACAGTAGCGAGTGTTGTTTGCACTGTGTATGGCAATAGGAGCTCAATAGTTACTCTTCTTACCAGAAAACAACTCTTGCTCAAAGGACAAGAAACTCCATGTAATTCAACTCCATTTAGGATTGGGAAACAAATGTTAGCTCACCTTACAAGAAACACACTCTGCTTTTGAGAAAAGATCACTCTTCTACTCTTCTGTGTTTCTTACAGGACCAGAACAGTGAGCTTGCTCAGAACAAAAGAACTGTGCTTTCTACACACACGGGCTATATCTAGTTCAACTCTGCTTAGGAAACTGACAAGAACAGTAGCTCCTCTTCAGTCCAATACACTGTACTTGCTGGGAGCAGACGCGAGTGCTATTTGCCCTGTGTATGGCAATGGGAGCGAAATAGTGACTCTTCTTTCAAGAAAACAACTCTTGCTTGTAGGACCAGAAACTGCATGGGATTCAACTCCGTTTGTGACTGGGAAACAAACACTAGCTAGCCTTACAAGAAACACACTCTGCTTTTGAGAAAAGAGCACTCTTCTACTCTACTGTGTTTACTATGGTGTCCGAAAATTGAGGTTGCTCAGAACAAAAGAACTGTGCTTCACACACACGGGCCATATCTAGTTCAACTCTCCTTAGGAAACTGACAAGAACAGTAGATCCTCTTCAGTCCAATACACTGTACATGCTGGGAACAGACGCCAGTGCTATTTGCCCTGTGTATGACAATGGGAGCGCAATAGTGACTCTTCTTACCAGAAAACAACTCTTGCTCCTAGGATCAGAAACTGCATGTGATTCAACTCCATTTAGGACTGGAAAACAAACGCTAGCTCGCCTTACAAGAAACACTCTGCTTTTGAGAAAAGAGCACTCTTCTACTATACTGTGTTTCCTATGGGGTCCGAACAGTGAGCTTGCTCAGAACAAATGAACTGTGCTTCCTACACACACGGGCCATATCTAGTTCAACTCTGCTTAGGAAACTGACAAGAACAGTAGCTCCTCTTCTGTCCAATACACTGTACTTGCAAAGAACAGTAGCAAGTGTTGTTTGCACTGTGTATGGCAATAGGAGCGCAATAGTGACTCTTCTTACCAGAAAACAACTCTTGCTCATAGGACAAGAAACTGTATGTAATTCAACTCCATTTAGGACTGGGAAACAAATGCTAGCTCATTTTACAAGACACACACTCTGCTTTTGAGAAAAGAGCACTCTTCTACTCTACTGTGTTTCCTATAGGACCAGAACAGTGAGCTTGCTCAGAACAAAAGAACTGTGCTTCCTACACACGGGCCATATCTCGTTCAACTCTGCTTAGGAAACTAACAAGAACAGTAGCTCCTCTTCAGTCCAATACACTGTACTTGCTGGGAACAGACACGAGTGCTATTTGCACTGTTTATGGCAAAGGGAGCACAATAGTGACTTTCCTTACCAGAAAACATCCCTTGTTCGTAGGACCAGAAACTGCATGTGATTCAACTCCATTTCAGACTGGGAAACAATCGCTAGCTCAACCTTACAAGAAACACACTCTGCTTTAGAGAAAAGAGCACTCTTCTACTCTACTGTGTTTCCTACAGGGCCAGAACAGTGAGCTTGCTCAGAACAAAAGAACTGTGCTTTCTACACACACGGGCTATATCTAGTTCAACTCTGCTTAGGAAACTGACAAGAACAGTAGCTCCTCTTCTGTCCAATACACTGTACTTGCAAAGAACAGTAGCAAGTGTTGTTTGCACTGTGTATGGCAATAGGAGCGCAATAGTGACTCTTCTTACCAGAAAACAACTCTTGCTCATAGGACAAGAAACTGCAAGTAATTCAACTCCATTTAGGACTGGGAAACAAATGCTAGCTCACCTTACAAGAAACACACTCTGCTTTTGAGAAAAGAGCACTCTTCTACTCTACTGTGTTTCCTATAGGACCAGAACAGTGAGCTTGCTCAGAACAAAAGAACTGTGCTTCCTACACACGGGCCATATCTCGTTCAACTCTGCTTAGGAAACTGACAAGAACAGTAGCTCCTCTTCAGTCCAATACACTGTACTTGCTGGGAACAGACACGAGTGCTATTTGCACTGTTTATGGCAAAGGGAGCACAATAGTGACTTTCCTTACCAGAAAACATCCCTTGTTCGTAGGACCAGACTGCATGTGATTCAACTCCATTTCGGACTGAGAAACAAACACTAGCTCAAAATTTCAAGAAACACACTCTGCTTTAGAGAAAAGAGCACTCTTCTACTCTACTGTGTTTCTTACAGGGCCAGAACAGTGAGCTTGCTCAGAACAAAAGAACTGTGCTTTCTACACACACGGGCTATATCTAGTTCAACTCTGCTTAGGAAACTGACAAGAACAGTAGCTCCTCTTCAGTCCAATACACTGTACTTGCTGGGAACACACGCGAGTGCTATTTGCCCTGTGTATGGCAATGGGAGCGAAATAGTGACTCTTCTTACCAGAAAACAACTCTTGCTCCTAGGACCAGAAACTGCATGGGATTCAACTCCGTTTCTGACTGGGAAACAAACACTAGCTAGCCTTACAAGAAACACACTCTGCTTTTGAGAAAAGAGCACTCTTCTATTCTACTGTGTTTACTATGGTGTCCGAAAATTGAGGTTGCTCAGAACAAAAGAACTGTGCTTCACACACACGGGCCATATCTAGTTCAACTCTCCTTAGGAAACTGACAAGAACAGTAGCTCCTCTTCTGTCGAATACACTATACTTGCTGGGAACAGACGCAAGTGCTATTTGCACTGTGTATGGCAAAGGGAGCACAATAGTGACTTTCCTTACCAGAAAACATCCCTTGCTCACAGGACCAAAAACTGCATGTGATTTAACTCCATTTAGTCCTGGGAAACAAACACTAGCTAGCCTTACAAAAACACACTCTGCTTTTGAGAAAAGAGCACTCTTCTATTCTACTGTGTTTACTATTTGGTCCGAAAATTGAGCTTGCTCAGAACAAAAGAACTGTGCTTCCTACACACACGGGCCATAGCTAGTTCAACTCTGCTTAGGAAACTGACAAGAACAGTAGCTCGTCTGCTGTCCAATACACTGTACTTGCTGGGAACAGATGCGAGTGCTATTTGCACTGTGTATGGCAATGGTAGCACAATAGTGACTCTTCTTACCAGAAAACAACTCTTGCTCATAAGACCAGAAACTGCATGTAATTCAACTCCATTTAGGACTGGGAAATAAACGCTAGCTCGCCTTACAAGAAACACACTCTGCTTCTGAGAAAAGAGCACTCTTCTACTCTTTTGTGTTTCCTATAAAGCCAGAACAGTGAGCTTGCTCAGAACAAAAGAACTGTGCTTCCTACACACACGGGCCATGTCTAGTTCAACTCTGCTTAGGAAACTGACAAGAACATTAGCTCCTCTTCAGTCCAATACACTGTACTTGCTGGGAACAGACACGAGTGCTATTTGCACTGTGTATGGCAATGGTAGCACAATAGTGTCTCTTCTTACCAGAAAACAACTCTTGCTCGTAGGACCAGAAACTGCATGTGATTCAACTCCATTTAACACTGGGAAACAAACGCTAGCTCGCCTTACAAGAAACACATTTCTGCTTCTGAAAAAAGAGCACTCTTCTACTCTACTGTGTTTTCTACAGGGCCAGAACAGTGAGCTTGCTCAGAACAAAAGAACTGTGCTTCCTACACAAACGGGGCATATCTAGTTCAACTCTGCTTAGCAAAATGACAAGAACAGTAGCTCCTCTTCAGTCCAATGCACTGTACTTGCAAGTCGCAGACACGAGTCCTATTTGCACTGTGTATGGCAATGGGAGCGAAATAGTGACTCCTCTTACCAGAAAACAACTCTTGCTCATAGGACCAGAAACTCATGAGATTCAAATCTGTTTCTTACTGGGAAACAAACACTAGCTAGCCTTACAAGAAACACACTCTGCTTTTGAGAAAAGAGCACACTTCTATTCTACTGTGTTTCCTATGGAGTCCGAACAATGAGCTTGCTCAGAACAAAAGAACTGTGCTTCCTACATTCACGGGCCATTTCTAGTTCAACTCTGCTTAGGCAACTGACAAGAACAGTAGATCCTCTTCAGTGCAATACACTGTACATGCTGGGAACAGACGCCAGTGCTAATTGCCCTGTTTATGACAATGGGAGCGCAATAGTGACTCTTCTTACCAGAAAACAACTCTTGCTCTTAGGATCAGAAACTACATGTGATTCAACTCCATTTAGGACTGGGAAACAAACGCTAGCTGGCCTTACAAGAAATACACTCTGCTTTTGAGAAAAGAGAACTCTTCTACTCTACGGTGTTTCCTATGGGGTCCGAACAGTGAGCTTGCTCAGAACAAAAGAACTGTGCTTCCTACACACACGGGCCATATCTAGTTCAACTCTGCTTAGGAAACTGACAAGAACAGTAGCTCCTCTTCAGTCCAATACACTGTACTTGCTGGGAACAGACATGAGTGCTATTTGCACTGTTTATGGCAAAGAGAGCACAATAGTGACTTTCCTTACCAGAAAACATCCCTTGCTCGTAGGACCAGAAACTGCATGTGATTCAACTCCATTTTGGACTGGGAAACAAACGCTAGCTCGCCTTACAAGAAACATACTCTGTTTTTGAGAAAAGAGCACTCTTCTATTCTACTGTGTTTCCTATGGGGTCCGAACAGTGAACTTGCTCAGAACAAAAGAACTGTGCTTCACACACACACGGGCCATATCTAGTTCAACTCTGCTTAGGAAACTGACAAGAACAGTAGATCATCTTCAGTCCAATATACTGTACATGCTGGGAACAGACGCCAGTGCTATTTGCCCTGTGTATGACAATGGGAGGGAAATAGTGACTCTTCTTACCAGAAAACAACTCTTGCTAGTAGGACCAGAAACTGCATGTAATTCAACTCCATTTAAAACTGGGAAACAAACGCTAGCTCGCCTTACAAGAAACACACTCTGCTTTTGAGAAAAGAGCACTCTTCTACTCTACTGTGTTTCCTATAGGCCAGAAGAGTGAGCTTGCCCAGAACAAAAGAACTGTGCTTCCTACACACACGGGCCATATCTAGTTCAACTGTGGTTAGGAAACTGACAAGAACAGTAGATCCTCTTCAATCCAATACACTGTACATGCTGGGAACAGACGCCAGTGCTATTTGCCCTGTGTATGACAATGGGAGCGCAATAGTGACTCTTCTTACCAGAAAACAACTCTTGCTCTTAGGACTAGAAACTGCATGTGATTCAACTACATTTAGGACTGGGAAACAAACGCTAGCTCGCCTTACAAGAAACACATGCTGCTTTTGAGAAAAGAGCACTCTTCTACTCTACTGTGTTTCCTATAGGGCCAAAACAGTGAGCTTGCTCAGAACAAAAGAACTGTGCTTCCTCCACACACGGGCCATGTCTAGTTCAACTCTGCTTAGGATACTGACAAGAACAGTAGCTCTTCATCTGTCCAATACACTGTACTTGCAAAGAACAGTAGCGAGTATTGTTTGCACTGTGTATGGCAATGGTAGCACAATAGTGACTCTTCTTACCAGAAAACAACTCTTGCTCATAGGACCAGAAACTGCATGTAATTCAACTCCATTTAGGACTGGGAAACAAACGCTAGCTCACCTTACAAGAAACACACTTTGCTTTTGAGAAAAGTGCACTCTTCTACTCTTCTGTGTTTCCTACAGGACCAGAACAGTGAGCTTGCTCAGAACAAAAGAACTGTGCTTTCTACACACACGGGCTATATCTAGTTCAACTCTGCTTAAGAAACTGACAAGAAGAGTAGCTCCTCTTCAGTCCAATACACTGTACATGCTGTGAACAGACGCCAGTGCTATTTGCCCTATGTATGACAATGGGAGCACAATAGTGACTCTTCTTACCAGAAAACAACTCTTGCTCCTAGGATCAGAAACTGCATGTGATTCAATTCCATTTAGGACTGGGAAACAAACGCTAGCTTGCCTTACAAGAAACACACTCTGCTTCTGAGAAAAGAGCACTCTTCTACTCTACTGTGTTTCCTATGGGGTCTGAACAGTGAGCTTGCTCAGAACAAAAGAACTGTGCTTCCTACACACACGGTCCAAATCTAGTTCAACTCTGCTTAGGAAACTGACAAGAACAGTAGATCCTCTTCAGTCCAATACACTGTACATGCTGGGAACAGACGCCAATGCTATTTGTCCTGTGTACGACAATGGGAGCACAATAGTGACTCTTCTTACCAGAAAACAACTCTTACTTGTAGGACCAGAAACTGCATGTGATTCAACTCCATTTAGGACTGGGAAACAAACGCTAGCTCGCCTTACAAGAAACACACTCTGCTTTGAGAAAAGAGCACTCTTCTACTCTACTGTGTTTCCTATAGGGCCAGAATAGTGAGCTTGCTCAGAACAAAGAACTGTGTTTCCTACACACACGGGCTATATCTAGTTCAACTCTGCTTAGGAAACTGACAAGGACAGTAGATCCTCTTGAGTCCAATACACTGTATGCTGGCAACACACGCGAGTGCTATTTGCCATGTGTATGACAATGGGAGCACAATAGTGACTCTTCTTACCAGAAAACAACTCTTGCTCGTAGGACCAGAAACTGCATGTGTTTCAACTCCATTTAGGACTGAAAAACAAACGCTAGCTCGCCTTACAAGAAACACACACTGCTTTTGAGAAAAGGGCACTCTTCTACTCTACTGTGTTTCTTATGGGATCAGAACAGTGAGCTTGCTAAGAACAAAAGAACTGTGCTTCCTACACACACGGCTGTATCTAGTTCAATTCTGCTTAGGAAACTGACAAGAACAGTAGATCCTCTTCAGTCCAATACACTGTACATGCTGGGAATAGACGCCAGTGCTATTTGCCCTGTGTATGACAATGGGAGCACAATAGTGACTCTTCTTACCAGAAAACAACTCTTGCTCGTAGGACCAGAAACTGCATGTGATTCAACTCCATTTAGGACTTCGAAACAAACGTTAGCTCGCCTTACAAGAAACACACTCTGCTTTTGAGAAAAGAGCACTCTTCTACTCTACTGTGTTTCCTATGGGGTCCAAACAGTGAGCTTGCTCAAAACAAAAGAACTGTGCTTCCTACACACACGGGCCATATCTAGTTCAACTCTGCTTAGGAAACTGACAAGAACAGTAGCTCCTCTTCAGTCCAATACACTGTACTTGCTGAGAACAGACACGAGTGCTATTTGCCCTCTATATGGCAATGGGAGCACAATAGTGACTCTTTACACCAGAAAACACCTCTTGCTCTTAGGACCAGAAACTGCAAGGGATTCAACTCCATTTCGGACTGGGACACAAACGCTAGCTCGCCTTACAAGAAACACACTCTGCTTTTGAGAAAAGAGCACTCTTCTACTCTATTGTGTTTCCTACAGGGCCAAAACAGTGAGCTTGCTCAGAGCAAAAAACTGTGCTTCCTACACACACGGTCATATCTAGTTCAATTCTGCTTAAAAACTCACAAGAATAGTAGATCCTCTTCAGTCCAATACACTATACTTGCTGGGAACAGACGCGAGTGCTATTTGCCCTGTGTATGACAATGGGAGCGCAATAGTGACTCTTCTTACCAGAAAACTACTCTTGCTCGTAGGACCAGAAACTGCATCGGATTCAATTCCATTTCTGACTGGGAAACAAACACTAGCTCGCCTTACAAGAAACACACTCTGCTTTTGAGAAAAGAGCACTCTTCTACTCTACAGTGTTTCCTATGGGATCCGAACAGTGAGCTTGCTGAGAACAAAAGAACTGTGCTTCCTACACACACGGGCCTTATCTAGTTCAATTCTGCTTAGGAAATTGACAAGACCAGTAGCTCATCTTCACTCCAAAACACTGTACTTGCTGGGAACAGACGCGAGTGCTATTTGAACTGTTCATGGCAAAGGGAGCACAATAGTGACTTTCCTTACCAGAAAACATCCCTTGCTCTTAGGACCAAAAACTGCATGTGATTCAACTCCATTTAGGACTGAGAAACAAACGCTAGCTCACCTTACAAGAAACACACTCAGCTTTTGAGAAAAGAGCACTCTTCTACTCTACTGTGTTTCCTATAGGGCCAGAACAGTGAGCTTGCTCAGAACAAAGAACTGTGCTTCGTACACACACGGGCTATATCTAGTTCAACTCTGCTTAGGAAACTGACAAGAACAGTAGCTCCTCTTCAGTCCAATACACTGTACATGCTGGGAACATACGCCAGAGCTATTTGCCCTGTGTATGACAATGGGAGCGCAATAGTGACTCTTCTTACCAGAAAACAACTCTTGCTCCTAGGATCAGAAACTGCATGTGATTCAATTCCATTTAGGACTGGGAAACAAACGCTAGCTCGCTTTACAAGAAACACACTCTGCTTCTGAGAAAAGAGCACTCTTCTACTCTACTGTGTTTCCTATGGGGTCCGAACAGTGAGCTTGCTCAGAACAAAAGAACTGTGCTTCCTACACACACGGGCCATATCTAGTTCAATCTGCTTAGGAAACTGACAAGAACAGTAGCTCCTCTTCTGTCCAATACACTGTACTTGCAAAGAACAGTAGCGAGTGTTGTTTCCACTGTGTATGGCAATAGGAGTGTAATAGTGACTCTTCTTAACAGAAAACAACTCTTGCTCATAGGACAAGAAACTGCATGTAATTCAACTCCATTTAGGACTGGGAAACAAACGCTAGCTCACCTTACAAGAAACACACTCTGCTTTTGAGAAAAGAGCACTCTTCTACTCTACTGTGTTTCCTAGAGGGCTAGAACAGTGAGCTTGCTCAGAACAAAAGAACTGTGCTTCCTACACACACCGGCCATATCTAGTTCAACTCTGCTTAGGAAACTGACAAGAACAGTAGATCCTCTTCAGTCCAATACACTGTACATGCTGGGAACAGACACCAGTGCTATTTGCCCTGTGAATGACAATGGGAGCACAATAGTGACTCTTCTTACCAGAAAACAACTCTTGCTTCTAGGATCAGAAACTGTAAGTGATTCAACTCCATTTAGGACTGGCAAACAAACGCTAGCTCGCCTTACAAGAAACACACTCTGCTTTTGAGAAAAGAGCACTCTTCTACTCTACTGTGTTTCCTATGGTGTCCGAACAGTGAGCTTGCTCAGAACAAAAGAACTGTGCTTCCTACACACACGGGCTATATCTAGTTCAACTCTACTTAGGAAACTGACAAGAACAGTAGCTCCTCTTCTGTCCAATACACTGTACTTGCTGGGAACAGACGCAAGTGCTATTTGCACTGTGTATGGCAATGGTAGAAAAATAGTGACTCTTCTTACTAGAAAACAACTCTTGCTGGTAAGACCAGAAACTGCATGTGATTCAACACCATTTAGGACTGGGAAACAAACGCTAGCTCACCTTACAAGAACCACACTCTCCTTCTAGAAAAGAGCACTCTTCTACTCTTCTGTGTTTCCTATAGGGCCAGAACAGTGAGCTTGCTCAGAACAAAGAACTGTGCTTCCTACACACACGAGCCATATCGAGTTCAACTCTGCTTAGGAAACTGACAAGAACAGTAGCTCCTTTTCAGTCCAATACACTGTACTTGCTTGGAACAGACGTGAGTGCTATTTGCACTGTTTATCGCAAAGGGAGCACAATAGTGACTTTCCTTAAAAGAATACATCCCTTGCTCGTAGGACCAGAAACTGCATGTGATTCAACTCCATTTTGGACTGAGAAACAAACGCCAGCTCGCCTTACAAGAAACACACTCTGCTTTTGAGAAAAGAGCACTCTTCTACTCTACAGTGTTTCCTATGGGGTCTGAACAGTGTGCTTGCTCAGAACAAAAGAACTGTGCTTCCTACACACACGGGCCATATCTAGTTCAACTCTACCTAGGAAACTGACAAGAACAGTAGCTCCTCTTCAGTCCAATACACTGTACTTAATGGGAACAGACGCGAGTGCTATTTGCACTATGTATGGCAATGGGAGCACAATAGTGAATTTTCTTACCAGAAAACAACTCTTGCTTGTAGGACCTGAAACTGCATGTGATTCAACTCCATTTAGGACTGCGAAACAAACGCTAGCTCGCCTTACAAGAAACACACTCTGCTTATGATAAAAGAGCACTCTTCTACTCTTCTGTGTTTCCTTTAAGTTCCAAACAGTGAGCTTGCTCAGAACAAAAGAACTGTGCTTCCTACACACACGGGCTATATCTAGTTCAACTCTGCTTAGGAAACTGACATGAACAGTAGCTCCTCTTCAGTCCAATACACTGTACTTGCTGGGAACAGACGCCAGTGCTATTTGCCCTGTGTATGACAATGGGAGCTCAATAGTGACTCTTCTTACCAGAAAACAACTCTTAATCCTAGGACCAGAAACTGCATGTGATTCAACTCCATTTAGGGCTGCAAAACAAACGCTAGCTCGCCCTACAAGAAACACACTCTGCTTTTGAGAAAAGAGCACTCTTCTACTCTACAGTGTTTCCTATGTGGTCTGAACAGTGAGCTTGCTCAGAACAAAAGAACTCGGATTCCTACCCACACGTGCCATATCTGTTCAACTCTATTTAGGAAACTGACAAGAACAGTAGCTCCACTTTAGTCCAATACACTGTACTTGATGGGAAAAGACGACAGCATATTTGTAATGTGTTTGTCAATGGGAGTGGAATAGTGACTCTTCTTATCAGAAAACAACTCTTGCTCGTAGGACCAGAAACTGCATGTGATTCAACTCGATTTAGAACTGGGAAACAAACACTAGGTCGCCTTACAAGCAAAACACTCTGCTTTTGAAAAAACATCACTCTTCTACTCTACTGTGTTTCCTATAGGGCCAGAACAGTGAGCTTGCTCAGAACAAAAGAACTGTGCTTCCTACACACACGGCCATATCTAGTTCAATTCTGCTTAGGAAACTGACAAGAACAGTATATCCTCTTCAGTCCAATACACTGTACATGCTGGGAACAGACGCCAGTGCTATTTGTAATGTGTATGACAATGGGAGCGCAATAGTGACTCTTCTTAATAGAAAAAAACTCTTGCTCATAGGACCAGAAACTGCATGTGATTCAACTCCATTTAGAACTGGGAAACAAACACTAGCTCGCCTTACAATAAACACACTCTGCTTTTGAGAAAACAGCACTCATCTACTCTAATGTGTCTTTTGTAGGGCCAGAATTGTGAGCTTGCTCAGAACAAAAGAACTGTGCTTCCTACACACACCGACTATATCTAGTTCAACTCTGCTTAGGAAACTGACAAGAACAGTAGATCCTCTTCAGTCCAATACACTGTACATGCTGGGAACAGACGCCAGTGCTATTTGCCCTGTGTATGAAAATGGGAGCGCAATAGTGACTCTTCTTACCAGAAAACAACTCTTGCTCGTAGGACCAGAAACTGCATGGGATTCAACTCCTTTTAGGACTGCGAAACAAACGCTAGCTCACCTTACAAGAAACATAGTCTGCTTTTGAGAAAAGAGAACTCTTCCACTCTACTGTGTTTCCTGTGGGTCCAAACAGTGAGCTTGCTCACAACAAAAGAACTGTGCTTCCTACACACAGGGGCCATATCTAGTTCAACTCTGCTTAGGAAACTGACAAGAACAGTAGCTCCTCTTCAGTCCAATACACTGTACATGCTGGGAACAGACGCGAGTGCTATTTGCACTGTATATGGCAATGGGAGCACAATAGTGACTCTTCTTACCAGAAAACAACTCTTTATTGTAGGACCAGAAACTGCATGGGATTCAACTCCATTTCATACTGGGAAACAAACAATAGCTCACCTTACAAAAAGCACACTCTGCTTTTGAGAAAAGAGCACTCTTCTACTCTATTGTGTTTCCTATAGGGCAAGAACAGTGCGCTTGTTCAGAACAAAAAAAACTTTGCTTCCTACACACACCGACTATATCTAGTTCAACCCTGCTTCGGAAACTGACAAGAACAGTAGCTCCTCTTCAGTCCAATACACTGTACTTGCTGGGAACATATGCCAGTGCTATTTGCCCTGTGTATGACAATGGGAGCTCAATAGTGACTCTTCTTACCAGAAAACAACTCTTGCTCCTAGGACCAGAAACTGCATGTGATTAAACTCGATTTAGGACTGGGAAACAAACACTAGGTCGCCTTACAGCAAAACACTCTGCTTTTGAAAAAAGATCACTCTTCTACTCTACTGTGTTTCCTATAGGGCCAGAACAGTGAGCTTGCTCAGAACAAAAGAACTGTGCTTCCTACACACACGGGCAATATCTAGGTCAATTCCGCTTACGAAACTGACAAGAACAGTAGCTCCTCTTCAGTCCAATACACTGTACTTGCTGGGAACAGACGCCAGTGCTATTTGCACTGTGTATGGCAATGGGAGCACAATAGTGACTTACCTTACCAGAAAACAACTCTTGCTCGTAGGATCAAAAACTGCATGTGATTCAACTCCATTTAGGACTGGGAAACAAACGCTAGCTCGCCTTACAAGAAACACACTCTGCTTTGGAGAAAAGATCACTCTTCTACTCTATTGTGTTTTCTATAGGGCCAGAACAGTGAGCTTGCTCAGAACAAAAGAACTATGCTTCCTACACACATGGCCATATCTAGTTCAATTCTGCTTAGGAAACTGACAAGAACAGTAGATCCTCTTCAGTCCAATACACTGTACATGCTGGGAACAGACGCCAGTGCTATTTGCCCTGTGTATGACAATGGGAGCGCAATAGTGACTCTTCTTAACAGAAAACAACTCTTGCTCGTAGGACCAGAAACTGCATGGGATTCAACTCCATTTCAGAATGGGAAACAAGCACTAGTTCGCCTTACAAGAAACACACTCTGCTTTTGAGAAAAGAGCACTCTTCTAAACTACTGTGTTTACTATGGGTTCAAACAGTGAGCTTGCTCAGAACAAAAGAACTGTGCTTTCTACACACACGGGCCATATCTAGTTTAACTCCACTTAGGAAACTGACAAGAACAGTAGCTCCTCTTCAGTCCAATACACTGTCCTTGCTGGGAACAGACGTGAGAGCTATTTGCACTGTATATGGCAATGGGAGCACAATAGTGACTCTTCTTACCAGATAACATCTGTTTCTCGTAGGACCAGAAACTGCATGGGATTCAACTCCATTTCAGACTGGGAAACAAGCACTGGTTCGCCTTACAAGAAACACACTCTGCTTTTGAGAAAAGAGCACTCTTCTACTCTACTGTGTTTCCTATGGGGTCCGAACAGTCAGCTTGCTCAGAACAAAAGAACTGTGCTTCCTACACACAGGGGCCATATCTAGTTCAACTCTGCTTAGGAAACTGACAAGAACAGTAGCTCCTCTTCAGTCCATACACTGTACTTGATGGGAACAGACGCGAGTCCTCTTTGCACTGTGTGTGGCAATGGGAGCGCAATAGTGACTTTCCTTACCAGAAAACAACTCTTGCTCATAGGATCAAAAACTGCATGTGATTCAACTCCATTTAGGACTGGGAAACAAATGCTAGCTCCCCTTACAAGAAACACACTCTGCTTTTGAGAAAAGATCACTCTTCTACTCTACGGTATTTCCTATAGGGTCAGAATAGTGAGCTTACTCAGAACAAAAGAACTGTGCTTCCTACACACATGGCCATATCTAGTTCAATTCTGCTGAGGAAACTGACTAGAACAGTAGATCCTCTTCAGTCCAATACACTGTACATGTTGGGAACAGATGCCAGTGCTATTTGCCCTGTTTATGACATTGGGAGCGCAGTAGTCACTCTTCTTACCAGAAAACAACTCTTGCTCGTAGGACCAGAAACTGCATGTGATTCAACTCCATTTAGGACTGGGAAACAAATGCTAGCTCGCCTTATAAGAAACACACTCTGCTTTTGAGAAAAGAGCACTCTTCTAATCTACCGTGTTTACTATGGGTTCAAACAGTGAGCTTGCTCAGAACAAAAGAACTGTGCTTCCTACACACACGGGCCATATCTAGTTTAACTCCACTTAGGAAACTGACAAGAACAGTAGCTCCTCTTCAGTCCAATACACTGTCCTTGCTGGGAACAGACGTGAGAGCTATTTGCACTGTATATGGCAATGGGAGCACAATAGTGACTCTTCTTACCAGATAACATCTGTTGCTCATAGGACCAGAAACTGCATGGGATTCAACTCCATTTCAGACTGGGAAACAAGCACTATTTTGCCTTACAAGAAAAACACTCTGCTTTTGAGAAAAGAGCGCTCTTCTACTCTACTGTGTTTCCTATGGGGTCCGAACAGTCAGCTTGCTCAGAACAAAAGAACTGTGCTTCCTACACACACGGCCATATCTACTTCAATTCTGCTTAGGAAACTGACAAGAACAGTAGATCGTCTTCAGTCCAATACACTGTACATGCTGGGAACAGACGCCAGTGCTATTTGCCCTGTGTATGACAATGGGAGCGCAATAGAGACTCTTCTTACCAGAAAACAACTCTTGCTCGTAGGACCAGAAACTGCATGTGATTCAACTCCATTTAGGACTGGGAAACAAATGCTAGCTCGCCTTACAAGAAACACACTCTGCTTTTGAGAAAAGAGCACTCTTCTACTCTACTCTGTTTCCTATGTGTTCGATCAGTGAGCTTACAGTACAAAAGAACTGGGCTTCCTACACACAAGGGGCCATATCTAGTTCAACTCTGCTTAGGAAACTGACAAGAACAGTAGCTCCTCTTCAGTCCAATACACTGTACTTGATGGGAACAGACGCGAGTCCTCTTTGCACTGTGTGTGGCAATGGAAGCGCAATAGTGACTTTCCTTACCAGAAAACAACTCCAACTCGTAGGACCAAAAACTGCATGTGATTCAACTCAATTTAGGACTGGGAAACAAACGCTAGCTCTCCTTACAAGAAACACCCTCTGCTTTTGAGAAAAGAGCACTCTTCTACTCTACTGTGTTTCCTAAGGGGTCCGAACAGTGAGCTGCTCAGAACAAAAGAACTGTGCTTCCAACACACACGGGCCATATCTAGTTTAACTCCGCTTAGGAAACTGACAAGAACAGTAGGTCCTCTTCAGTCCAATATACTGTACTTGCTGGGAACAGACGCGAAAGCTATTTGCACTGTATATGGCAATGGGAGCGCAATAGTGACTCTTCTTACCAGTTAACATCTCTTGCTCATAGGACCAGAAACTGCATGGGATTCAACTCGATTTCAGACTGGGATAAAAGCACTAGTTCACCTTACAAGAAACACACTCTGCTTTTGAGAAAAGAACACTCATCTACTCTACTGTGTTTCCTATGGGGTCCGAACAGTGAGCTTGCTCAGAACAAAAAACTGTGCTTCCTACACTCAGGGGCCATATCTAGTTCAACTCTGCTTAGGAAATTGACAAGAACAGTTGCTCCTCTTCAGTCCAACACACTGTACTTGATGGGAACAGACGCGAGTCCTCTTTGCACTGTGTGTGGCAATGGGAGCGCAATAGTGACTTTCTTTACCAGAAAACAACTCTAGCTCGTAGGACCAAAAACTGCATGTGATTCAACTCAATTTAGGACTGGGAAACAAACGCTAGCTCGCCTTACAAGAAACACACTCTGCTTTTGAGGAAAGAGCACTCTTCTACTCTACTGTGTTTCCTATAGGGCCAAAAGAGTGAGCTTGCTCAGAACAAAAGAACTGTGCTTCCTACACACACGGCCATATCTAGTTCAATTCTGCTTAGGAAACTGACAAGAACAGTAGATCCTCTTCAGTCCAATACACTGTACATGCTGGGAACAGACGCCAGTGCTATTTGCCCTGTGTATGACAATGGGAGTGCAATAGTGACTCTTCTTACCAGAAAACAACTCTTGCTCGTAGGACCAGAAACTGCATGTGATTCAACTCCATTTAGGACTGGGAAACAAATGCTAGCTCGCCTTACAAGAAACACACTCTGCTTTTGAGAAAAGAGTACTCTTCTACTCTACTCTGTTTCCTATGTGTTCGATCAGTGAGCTTACAGTACAAAAGAACTGGGCTTCCTACACACACGGGCCATATCTAGTTCAACTCTGCTTAGGAAACTGAAAAGAACAGTAGCTCCTCTTCAGTCCAATACACTGTACTTGATGGGAACAGACGCGAGTCCTCTTTGCACTGTGTGTGTCAATGGAAGCGCAATAGTGACTTTCCTTACCAGAAAACAACTCTAGCTCGTAGGACCAAAAACTGCATGTGATTCAACTCAATTTAGGACTGGGAAACAAGTGCTAGCTCACCTTAGGAGAAACACACTCTGCTTTTGAGAAAAGAGCACTCTTTTACTCTACTGTGTTTCCTAAGGGGTCCGAACAGTGAGCAGCTCAGAACAAAAGAACTGTGCTTCCTACACACACGGGCCATATCTAGTTTAACTCCGCTTAGGAAACTGACAAGAACAGTAGCTCCTCTTCAGTCCAATATACTGTACTTGCTGGGAACAACGCGAGAGCTATTTGCACTGTATATGGCAATGGGAGGGCAATAGTGACTCTTCTTACCAGTTAACATCTCTTGCTCGTAGGACAAGAAACTGCATGGGATTCAACTCCATTTCAGAATGGGAAACAAGCACTAGTTCGCCTTACAAGAAACACACTCTGCTTTTGAGAAAAGAGCACTCTTCTAATCTACTGTGTTTACTATGGGTTCAAACAGTGAGCTTGCTCAGAACAAAAGAACTGTGCTTTCACAACACACAGGCCATATCTAGTTTAACTCCACTTAGGAAACTGACAAGAACAGTAGCTCCTCTTCAGTCCAATACACTGTCCTTGCTGGGAACAGACGTGAGAGCTATTTGCACTGTATATGGCAAAGGAAGCACAATAGTGACTCTTCTTACCAGATAACATCTGTTTATCGTAGGACCAGAAACTGCATGGGATTCAACTCCATTTCAGACTGGGAAACAAGCACTGGTTCGCCTTACAAGAAACACACTCTGCTTTTGAGAAAAGAGCACTCTTCTACTCTACTGTGTTTCCTATGGGGTCCGAACAGTCAGCTTGCTCAGAACAAAAGAACTGTGCTTCCTACACACAGGGGCCATATCTAGTTCAACTCTGCTTAGGAAACTGACAAGAACAGTAGCTCCTCTTCAGTCCAATACACTGTACTTGATGGGAACAGACGCGAGTCCTCTTTGCACTGTGTGTGGCAATGGAAGCGCAATAGTGACTTTCCTTACCAGAAAACAACTCCAACTCGTAGGACCAAAAACTGCATGTGATTCAACTCAATTTAGGACTGGGAAACAAACGCTAGCTCACCTTACAAGAAACACACTCTGCTTTTGAGAAAAGAGAACTCTTCTACTCTACTGTGTTTCCTAAGGGGTCCGAACAGTGAGCTGCTCAGAACAAAAGAACTGTGCTTCCTACACACACGGGCCATATCTAGTTTAACTCCGCTTAGGAAACTGACAAGAACAGTAGCTCCTCTTCAGTCCAATATACTGTACTTGCTGGGAACAGACGCGAGAGCTATTTGCACTGTATATGGCAATGGGAGCGCAATAGTGACTCTTCTTACCAGTTAACATCTCTTGCTCGTAGGACCAGAAACTGCATGGGATTCAACTCGATTTCAGACTGGGAAAAAAGCACTAGTTCGCCTTACAAGAAACACACTCTGCTTTTGAGAAAAGAGCACTCTTCTACTCTACTGTGTTTCCTATGGGGTCCGAACAGTGAGCTTGCTCAGAACAAAAAACTGTGCTTCCTACACACAGGGGCCATATCTAGTTCAACTCTGCTTAGGAATCTGACAAGAACAGTAGCTCCTCTTCAGTCCAATACACTGTACTTGATGGGAACAGACGTGAGTGCTATTTGTACTGTGTGTGGCAATGGGAGCGCAATAGTGACTTTCCTTACCAGAAAACAACTCTAGCTCGTAGGACCAAAAATTGCATGTGATTCAACTCCATTTAGGACTGGGAAACAAACGCTAGCTCGCCTTACAAGAAACACACTCTGCTTTTGAGAAAAGAGCACTCATCTTCTCTACTGTGTTTCCTATAGGGCCAAAACAGTGGGCTTGCTCAGAACAAAAGAACTGTGCTTCCTACACACACGGCCATATCTAGTTCAATTCTGCTTAGGAAACTGACAAGAACAGTAGATCCTCTTCAGTCCAATACACTGTACATGCTGGGAACAGACGCCAGTGTTATTTGCCCTGTGTATCACAATGGGAGCGCAACATTGACTCTTCTTACCAGAAAACAACTCTTGCTCGTAGGATCAGAAACTGCATGGGATTCAACTCCATTTAGGACTGGGAAACAAATGCTAGCTCACCTTACAAGAAACACACTCTGCTTTTGAGAAAAGAGCACTCTTCTACTCTACTCTCTTTCCTATGGGTTCGATCATTGAGCTTACAGTACAAAAGAACTGTGCTTCCTACACACACGGGCCATATCTAGTTCAACTCTGCTTAGGAAATTGACAAGAACAGTAGCTCCTCTTCAGTCCAACACACTGTACTTGATGGGAACAGACACGAGTCCTCTTTGCACTGTGTGTGGCAATGGGAGCGCAATTGTGACTTTCTTTACCAGAAAACAACTCTAGCTCGTAGGACCAAAAACTGCATGTGATTCAACTCAATTTAGGACTGGGAAACAAACACTAGCTGCCTTACAAGAAACACACTCTGCTTTTGAAAAAAGAGCACTCTTCTACTCTACTGTGTTTCCTGTAGGGCCAAAAGAGTGAGCTTGCTCAGAACAAAAGAACTGTGCTTCCTACACACACGGCCATATCTAGTTCAATTCTGCTTAGGAAACTGACAAGAACAGTAGATCCTCTTCAGTCCAATACACTGTACATGCTGGGAACAGACGCCAGTGCTATTTGCCCTGTGTATGACAATGGGAGTGCAATAGTGACTCTTCTTACCAGAAAACAACTCTTGCTCGTAGGACCAGAAACTGCATGTGATTCAACTCCATTTAGGACTGGGAAACAAATGCTAGCTCGCCTTACAAGAAACACACTCTGCTTCTCAGAAAAGAGCACTCTTCTACTCTACTGTGTTTCCTATAGGGCCAGAATATTTAGCTTGCTCAGAACAAAAGAACTGTGCTTCCTACACACAAGGGCCATATCTAGTTTAACTCCGCTTAGGAAACTAACAAGAACAGTAGCTCCTCTTCAGTCCAATACACTGTACTTCCTGGGAACAACGCGAGAGCTATTTGCACTGTATATGGCAATGGGAGGGCAATAGTGTCTCTTCTTACCAGTTAACATCTCTCGCTCGTAGGACAAGAAACTGCATGGGATTCAACTCCATTTCAGAATGGGAAACAAGCACTAGTTTGCCTTTCTAGAAACACACTCTGCTTTTGAGAAAAGAGCACTCTTCTAATCTTCTGTGTTTACTATGGGTTCAAACAGTGAGCTTGCTCAGAACAAAAGAACTGTGCTTTCTACACACACGGGCCATATCTAGTTTAACTCTGCTTAGGAAACTGACAAGAACAGTAGCTCCTCTTCAGTCCAATACACTGTCCTTGCTGGGAACAGACGTGAGAGCTATTTGCACTGTATATGGCAATGGGAACACAATAGTGACTCTTCTTACCAGATAACATCTCTTGCTCGTAGGTCCAGAAACTGCATGGGATTCAACTCCATTTCAGACTGGGAAACAAGCACTAGTTCGCCTTACAAGAAACACACTCTGCTTTTGAGAAAAGAGCACTCTTCTACTCTACTGTGTTTCCTATAAGGTCTGAACAGTGAGCTTGCTCAGAACAAAAAACTGTGCTTCCTACACACAGGGGCCATATCTAGTTCAACTCTGCTTAGGAAATGACAAGAAGAGTTGCTCCTCTTCAGTCCAACACACTGTACTTGATGGGAACAGACACGAGTCCTCTTTGCACTGTGTGTGGCAATGGGAGCGCAATAGTGACTTTCTTTACCAGAAAACAACTCTTGCTCGTAGGACCAAAAACTGCATGTGATTCAACTCAATTTAGGACTGGGAAAAAAACGCTAGCTCACCTTACAAGAAACACACTCTGCTTTTGAGAAAAGAGCACTCTTCTTCTCTACTGTGTTTCCTATAGGGCCAAAAGAGTGAGCTTGCTCAGAACAAAAGAACTGTGCTTCCTACACACACGGCCATATCTAGTTCAATTCTGCTTAGGAAACTGACAAGAACAGTAGATCCTCTTCAGTCCAATACACTGTACATGCTGGGAACAGATGCCAGTGCTATTTGCCCTGTGTATGACAATGGGAGTGCAATAGTGACTCTTCTTACCAGAAAACAACTCTTGCTCGTAGGACCAGAAACTGCATGTGATTCAACTCCATTTAGGACTGGGAAACAAATGCTAGCTCGCCTTACAAGAAACACACTCTGCTTTTGAGAAAAGAGCACTCTTCTACTCTACTCTGTTTCCTATGTGTTCGATCAGTGAGCTTACAGTACAAAAGAACTGGGCTTCCTACACACACGGGCCATATCTAGTTCAACTCTGCTTAGGAAACTGACAAGAACAGTAGCTCCTCTTCAGTCCAATACACTGTACTTGATGGGAACAGACGCGAGTCCTCTTTGCACTGTGTGTGTCAATGGAAGCGCAATAGTGACTTTCCTTAACAGAAAACAACTCTAGCTCGTAGGACAAGAAACTGCATGGGATTCAACTCCATTTCAGAATGGGAAACAAGCACTAGTTCGCCTTACAAGAAACACACTCTGCTTTTGAGAAAAGAGCACTCTTCTAATCTACTGTGTTTACTATGGGATCAAACAGTGAGCTTGCTCAGAACAAAAGAACTGTGCTTTCAACACACACGGGCCTTATCTAGTTTAACTCCACTTAGGAAACTGACAAGAACAGTAGCTCTTCTTCAGTCCAATACACTGTCCTTGCTGGGAACAGACATGAGAGCTATTTGAACTGTATATGGCAACGGGAGCACAATAGTGACTCTTCTTACCAGATAACATCTGTTTCTCCTAGGACCAGAAACTGCATGGGATTCAACTCCATTTCAGACTGGGAAACAAGCACTGGTTCGCCTTACAAGAAACACACTCTGCTTTTGAGAAAAGAGCACTCTTCTACTCTACTGTGTTTCCTATGGGGTCCGAACAGTCAGCTTGCTCAGAACAAAAGAACTGTGCTTCCTACACACAGGGGCCATATCTAGTTCAACTCTGCTTAGGAACCTGACAAGAACAGTAGCTCCTCTTCAGTCCATACACTGTACTTGATGGGAACAGACGCGAGTCCTCTTTGCACTGTGTGTGGCAATGGGAGCGCAATAGTGACTTTCCTTACCAGAAAACAACTCTTGCTCGTAGGATCAAAAACTGCATGTGATTCAACTCCATTTAGGACTGGGAAACAAATGCTAGCTCCCCTTACAAGAAACACACTCTGCTTTTGAGAAAAGATCACTCTTCTATTCTACGGTATTTCCTATAGGGTCAGAATAGTGAGCTTACTCAGAACAAAAAAACTGTGCTTCCTACACACATGGCCATATCTAGTTCAATTCTGCTGAGGAAACTGACTAGAACAGTAGCTCCGCTTCAGTCCAATACACTGTAATTGCTGGGAACAGACGCGAGTGCTATTTGCACTGTGTATGGAAATGGGAGCGCAATAGTGACTCTTTTTACCAGAAAACAACTCTTGCTCGTAGGACCAGAAAGTGCATGTGATTCAACTCCATTTAGGACTGGGAAAAAAACGCTAGCTCACCTTACAAGAAACACACTCTGCTTTTGAGAAAAGAGCACTCTTCTACTCTACTGTTTTTCCTATAGGGCCAAAACAGTGAACTTGCTCAGAACAAAAGAACTGTGCTTCCTATACACACGGGCCGTATCTAGTTCAACTCTGCTTAGGAAACTGACAAGAACAGTAGATCCTCTTCAGTCTAACACACTGTACATGCTGGGAACAGATGCCAGTGCTATTTGCCCTGTGTATGGCAATGGGAGCGCAATAGTGACTCTCTTACCAGAAAACAACTCTTGCTCGTAGGACCAGAAACTGCATGGGATTCAACTCCATTTAGGACTGGGAAACAAACGCTAGCTCGGCTTATAAGAAACACACTCTGCTTTTGAGAAAAGAGCACTCTTCTACTCTACTGTGTTTCCTATGTGCTCGGAACCGTGAGCTTGATCAGAAAAAAGAACTGTGCTTCCTACACACACGGGTCATATCTAGTTCCACTCTGCTTAGAAAAATGACAAGAACAGTATATCCTCTTCTTTCCAATACACTGTACTTGCTGGGAACATACGCGAGTGCTATTTGCACTGTGTGTGGCTAAGGGAGCGCAATAGTGACTTTCCTTACCAGAAAACTACTCTTGCTCGTAGGACCAGAAACTGCATGTGATTCAACTCCATTTAAAACTGGGAAACAAACGCTAGCTTCCTTTACAAGAAACACACTCTGCTTTTGAGAAAAGAGCACTCTTCTACTCTACAGTGTTTCCTATAGGGTCAGAACAGTGAGCTTGCTCAGAACAAAAGAACTGTGTTTCCTACACAAAAGGGCCACATCTAGTTCAACTCTGCTAAGGAAACTGACAAGAACAGTAGCTCCTCTTCAGTCCAATACACTGTACTTGCTGGGAGCAGACGCGAGTGCTATTTGCACTGTGTATGGCAATGGGAGCGCAATAGTGACTCTTCTTACCAGAAAACAACTCTTGCTCGTAGGACCAGAAACTGCGTGTGATTCAACTCTGTTTCTGACTGGGAAACAAACACTAGCTAGCCTTACAAGAAACACACTCTGCTTTTGAGAAAAGAGCACTCGCCTACTCTACTGTGTTTCCTATGGGGTCCGAACAGTGAGTTGCTCAGAACAAAAGAACTGTGCTTCCTACACACATGGGCCATATCTAGTTCAACTCTGCTTCGGAAACTGACAAGAACAGTAGCTCCTCTTCAGTCCAATACACTGTACTTGCTGGGAGCAGACGCGAGTGCTATTTGCACTGTGTATGGCAAAGGGAGCACCATACTGACTTTCCTTACCAGAAAACAACTCTTGCTCGTAGTACCAGAAACTGCATGTGATTCAATTCCATGTAGGACTTGGAAAAAAACGCTAGCTCCCCTTACAAGAAACACACTCAGCTTTTGAGAAAAGAGCATTCTTCTACTCTACTGTGTTTCCTAAAGGGCCAGAACAGTGAGCTTCCTCAGAACAAAAGAACTGTGCTTCCTACACACGGGCCATATCTAGTTCAACTCTGCTTAGGAAACTGACAAGAACAGTAGCTCCTCTTCAGTCCAATACACTGTACTTGCTAGGAGCAGACGCGAGTGCTATTTGCACTGTGTATGGCAATGAGAGCGCAATAGTGACTCTTCTTACCAGAAAACAACTCTTGCTCGTAGGACCAGAAACTGCATGGGATTCAACTCCATTTAGGACTGGCAAACAAACGCTAGCTAGCCTTACAAGAAACACACTCTGCTTTTGAGGAAAGAGCACTCTTCTACTCTACTGTGTTTCCTATAGGGCCAGAAGAGTGAGCTTGCTCCGAACAAAAGAACTGTGGTTCCTACACAAACGGGCCATATCTAGTTCAACTCTGCTTTGGAAACTGACAAGAGCAGTAGATCCTCTTCAGTCCAATACATTGTACATGCTGGGAACAGACGACAGTGCTATTTGCGCTGTGTATGACAATGGGAGCGTAATAGTGACTCTTCTTAACAGAAAAAAACTCTTACTCGTAGGACTAGAAACTGCATGTGATTCAACTCCATTTAGGACTGGGAAACAAACACTAGCTCGCCTTACAAGAAACACACTCTGCTTTTGAGAAAAGAGCACTCTTCTACTCTACTGTGTTTCCTATGGCCTCGGAACCGTGAGCTTGCTCAGAAAAAAGAACTGTGCTTCCTACACACACGGGTCATATCTAGTTCAACTCTGCTTATGAAACTGACAAGAAAAGTAGCTCCTCTTCCGTCGAATACTCTGTACATGCTGGGACCAGATGCCAGTGCTATTTGCCCTGTGTTGTCAAGGGAGCGCAATAGTTACTCATCTTACCAGAAAACAACTCTTTATCGTAGGACCAGAAACTGCATGTGATTCAAATCCATTTCGGACTGGGAAACAAATGCTAGCTCGCCTTGCAAGAAACACACTCTGCTTTTGAGAAAAGAGCACCTTTCTACCCTACTGTGTTACCTATGGGGTACGAACTGTGAGCTTGCTCAGAACAAAAGAACTGTGCTTCCTACACACACGGGCCATATCTAGTTCACCTCTGCTTAGGAAACTGACAAGAACAGGATCTCCTCTTCAGTCCAATACACTGTACTTGCTGGGAATAGACGCGAGTGCTATTTGCACTGTGTATGGCAATGGGAGCGCAATAGTGACTCTTCTGACCAGAAAACAACTCTTTCTCATAGGACTAGAAACTGCATGGGATTCAACTCCATTTCTGACTGGGAAACAAACACTAGCTCGCCTAACAAGAAACACAGTCTGCTTTTGGGAAAAGAGCACTCTTCTACTCTTCTGTGTTTCCTATGGGGTCCGAACAGTGAGCCCGCTCAGGACAAATGAACTGTGCTTCCTACACACACGGGCCATATCTAGTTCAACTCTGCTTAGGAAACTGACAAGAACAGGAGATCCTCTTCAGTCCAATACACTGTACTTGCTGGGAACAGACGCCAGTGCTATTTGCACTGTGTATGGCAATGGGAGCACAATAGTGACTCTTCTTACCAGAAAACAACTCTTGATCGTAGGATGAGAACCTGCATGGGATTCAACTCCGTTTCTGACTGGGAAACAAACGCTTGCTCGCCTTACAAGAAACACACTCTGCTTTTGAGAAAAGAGCACTCTTCTACTCTACTGTGTTTCCTTTAGGGCCATAACAGTGAGCTTGCTCAGAACAAAAGAACTGTAGTTCCTACACACACGGGACATAGCTAGTTCAACTCTGCTTAGGCAACTGACAAGAACAGTAGAATCTCTTCAGTCCAATACACTGTACATGCTGGGAACAGACGCCAGAGCTATTTGCCCTGTGTATGACAATGGGAGCACAATAGTGACTCTTCTTACCAGAAAACAACTCTTGCTCGTAGGACCAGAAACAGCATGTGATTCAACTCCATTTAGGACTGGCAAACAAACACTAGCTCGCCTTACAAGAAACACACTCTGCTTTTGAGAAAAGAGCACCTTTCTACCCTACTGTGTTACCTATGGGGTCCGAACTGTGAGCTTGCTCAGAACAAAAGAACTGTGCTTCATACACACACGGGCCATATCTAGTTCAACTCTGCTTAGGAAACTGACAAGAACAGTAGTTCCTCTTCAGTCCAATACACTGTACTTGCTGGGAACAGACTCCAGTGCTATTTGCACTGTGTATGGCAATGAATGCTCAATAGATACTCTTCTTACCAGAAAACAACTCTTGCTCGTAGGACCAGAAACTGCATGGGATTCAACTCCATTTAGGACTGGGAAAAAACGCTAGCTTGCCTTGCAAGAAACACACTATGCTTTTGAGAAAAGAGCACTCTTCTACTCTACTGTGTTTCCTATTAGGTCCGAACAGTGAGCTTGCTCAGAACAAAAGAAATGTGCTTCCTACACACATGGGCCATATCTAGTTCAAATCTGCTTCGGAAACTGACAAGAACAGTAGCTCCTCTTCAGTCCAATACACTGTACTTGCTGGGAGCAGACGCGAGTGCTATTTGCCCTGTGTATGGCAATGGGAGCACCATAGTGACTTTCCTTACCAGAAAACAACTCTTGCTCATAGTACCAGAAACTGCATGTGATTCAATTCCATTTAGGACTGGGAAACAAACGCTAGCTCGCCTTAGAAGAAACACACTCTGCTTTTGAGAAAAGAGCACTCTTCTGCTCAACTGTGTTTCCTAAAGGGCCAGAACAGTGAGCTTGCTCAGAACAAAAGAACTGTGCTTCCTACACACACTGGCCATATCTAGTTCAACTCTGCTTAGGAAACTGACAAGAACAGTAGCTCCTCTACTGTACAATACACTGTACTTGCTGGGAACAGACGCAAGTGCTATTTGCACTGTGTATGGAAATGGGAGCGCAATAGTGACTCTTTTTACCAGAAAACAACTCTTGCTCATAGGACCAGAAACTGCATGTGATTCAACTCGATTTAGGACTGGGAAACAAACGCTAGCTCGCCTTACAAGAAACACACTGTGCTTTTGAGAAAATAGCACTCTTCTACTCTTCTGTGTTTCCAATAGAGCCAGAATAGTGAGCTTGCTCAGAACAAAAGAACTGTGCCTCCTACACACAGGGGCCATATCTAGTTCAACTCTGCTTATGAAACTGACAACAATAGTAGCTCCTCATCCCTCCAATACACTGTACATGCTGGTAACAGATGCCAGTGCTATTTGCCCTGTGTATGGCAATGGGAGCGCAATAGTGACTCTTCTTACCAGAAAACAACTCTTGCTCGTAGGACCAGAAACAGCATGGGATTCAACTCCATTTAGGACTGGGAAACAAACGCTAGCTCGCCTTACAAGTAGCACACTCTGCTTTTGAGGAAGGAGCACTCATCTACTCTACTGTTTTTCCTTTAGCGCGAGAACAGTGAGCTTGCTCAGAACAAAAGAACTGTGTTTCCTACACACACGAGCCATATCAGGTTCAACTCTGCTTAGGAAACTGACAAGAACAGTAGCTCCTCTTCAGTCCAATACACGGAACTTGCTGGGAACAGATGCGAGTGCTATTTGCACTGTGAATGACAATGGAAGCGCAATAGTGACTCTTCTTACCAGAAAACAACTCTTGCTCGTAGGACCAGAAACTGCATGGGATTCAACTCCATTTCTGACTGGGAAACAAACACTAGCTCGCCTTACAAGAAAAATACTCTGCTTTTGAGAAAAGAGCACTCTTCTACTCTACTGTGTTTTCTATGGGGTCCGAACAGTTTGCTTGCTCAGAACAAAAGAACTATGCATCCTACACACAGGCCATATTTAGTTCAACTCTGCTTAGGAACCTGACAAGAACAGTAGCTCCTCTTCAGACCAATACACTGTACTTGCTGGGAACAGACGCAAGTGCTATTTGTACTGTGTATGGCAATGGAAGCGCAATAGTGACTCTTCTTACCAGAAAACAACCCTTGGTCGTACGACCAAAAACTGCATGTGACTCAACTCCATTTAGGACTGGGAAACAAACACTAGTTCACCTTACAAGAAACACACTCTGCTTCAGAGAAGAGAGCACTCTTCTACTCTACTGTGTTTCCTATAGGACCAGAACAGTGAGCTTGCTCAGAACAAAAGAACTGTGCTTTCTACACACATGGGCCATATCTAGTTCAACTCTGCTTAGGAACCTGACAAGAACAGTAACTCACCTTCAGTACAATACACTGTACTTGCTGGGAACAGACGCGAGTACTATTTGCACTGTGTATGGCAATGGGAGCACAACAGTGATTTTCCTTACCAGAAAACAATTCTTGTTCGTAGGACCAGAAACTGCATGTGATTCAACTACATTTCGACTAGGAAACAAACGCTAGCTCACCTTACAAGAAACACACTCTGCTTTTGAGAAAAGAGCACTCTTCTACTCCACTGTGTTTCCTATAGGGCCAGAACAGTGAGCTTGCTCAGAACAAAAGAACTGTGCTTCCTATACACACGGGCCATATCTAGTTTAACTCCGCTTAGGAAACTGACAAGAACAGTAGATCCTCCTCAGTCTAACAAACTGTACATGCTGGGAACAGATGCCAGTGCTATTTGCCCAGTGTATGGCAATGGGAGCGCAATAGTGACTCTTCTTACCAGAAAACAACTCTTGCTCATAGGACCAGAAACTGCATGGGATTCAACTCCATTTAGGACTGGGAAACAAACGCTCGCTCGCCTTACAAGAAACACACTCTGCTTTTGAGAAAAGAGCACTCTTCTACTCTACTGTGTTTCCTATGTTCTCGGAACTGTGAGCTTGCTCAGAAAAAAGAACTGTGCTTCCTACACACACGGGTCATATCTAGTTCCACTCTGCTTAGAAAAATGACAAGAACAGTATATCCTCTTCTTTTCAATACACTGTACTTTCTGGGAACATACGCGAGTGCTATTTGCACTGTGTGTGGCTAAGGGAGCACAATAGTTACTTTCCTTACCAGAAAACAACTCTTTCTCGTAGGACCAGAAACTGCATGTGATTCAACTCCATTTAAAACTGGGAAACAAATGCTAGCTTCCTTTACAAGAAACACACTCTGCTTTTGAGAAAAGAGCACTCTTCTACTCTACAGTGTTTCCTATAGGGTCAGAACAGTGAGCTTGCTCAGAACAAAAGAACTGTGTTTCCTACACAAAAGGGCCACATCTAGTTCAACTCTGCTAAGGAAACTGACAAGAACAGTAGCTCCTCTTCAGTCCAATACACTGTACTTGCTGGGAGCAGACGCGAGTGCTATTTGCACTGTGTATGGCAATGGGAGCGCAATAGTGACTCTTCTTACCAGAAAACAACTCTTGCTCGTAGGACCAGAAACTGCGTGTGATTCAACTCTGTTTCTGACTGGGAAACAAACACTAGCTAGCCTTACAAGAAACACACTCTGCTTTTGAGAAAAGAGCACTTGCCTACTCTACTGTGTTTCCTATGGGGTCCGAACAGTGAGTTGCTCAGAACAAAAGAACTGTGCTTCCTACACACATGGGCCATATCTAGTTCAACTCTGCTTCGGAAACTGACAAGAACAGTAGCTCCTCTTCAGTCCAATACACTGTACTTGCTGTGAGCAGACGCGAGTGCTATTTGCACTGTGTATGGCAAAGGGAGCACCATAGTGACTTTCCTTACCAGAAAACAACTCTTGCTCGTAGTACCAGAAACTGCATGTGATTCAATTCCATGTAGGACTGGGAAACAAACGCTAGCTCCCCTTACAAGAAACACACTCTGCTTTTGAGAAAAGAGCACCTTTCTACCCTACTGTGTTACCTATGGGGTCCGAACTGTGAGCTTGCTCAGAACAAAAGAACTGTGCTTCCTACACACACGGGCCATACCTAGTTCAACTCTGCTTAGGAAACTGACAAGAACAGGATCTCCTCTTCAGTCCAATACACTGTACTTGCTGGGAAATGACGCGAGTGCTATTTGCACTGTGTATGGCAATGGGAGCGCAATAGTGACTCTTCTTACCAGAAAACAACTCTTTCTCATAGGACTAGAAACTGCATGGGATTCAACTCTATTTCTGACTGGGAAACAAACACTAGCTCGCCTAACAAGAAACACAGTCTGCTTTTGGGAAAAGAGCACTCTTCTACTCTTCTGTGTTTCCTATGGGGTCCGAACAGTGAGCATGCTCAGGACAAATGAACTGTGCTTCCTACACACACGGGCCATATCTAGTTCAACTCTGCTTAGGAAACTGACAAGAACAGGAGATCCTTTTCAATCCAATACACTGTACTTGCTGGGAACAGACGCCAGTGCTATTTGCACTGTGTATGGCAATGGGAGCACAATAGTGACTCTTCTTACTAGAAAACAACTCTTGATCATAGGATGAGAACCTGCATGGGATTCAACTCCGTTTCTGACTGGGAAACAAACGCTTGCTCGCAATACAAGAAACACACTCTGCTTTTGAGAAAAGAGCACTCTTCTACTCTACTGTGTTTCCTTTAGGGCTATAACAGTGAGCTTGCTCAGAACAAAAGAACGGTAGTTCCTACACACACGGGACATAGCTAGTTCAACTCTGCTTAGGCAACTGACAAGAACAGTAGAATCTCTTCAGTCCAATACACTGTACATGCTGGGAACAGACGCCAGAGCTATTTGCCCTGTGTATGACAATGGGAGCACAATAGTGACTCTTCTTACCAGAAAACAACTCTTGCTCGTAGGACCAGAAACAGCATGTGATTCAACTCCATTTAGGACTGGCAAACAAACACTAGCTCGCCTTACAAGAAACACACTCTGCTTTTGAGAAAAGAGCACCTTTCTACCCTACTGTGTTACCTATGTGGTCCGAACTGTGAGTTTGCTCAGAACAAAAGAACTGTGCTTCATACACACACGGGCCATATCTAGCTCAACTCTGCTTAGGAAACTGACAAGAACAGTAGCTCCTCTTCAGTCCAATACACTGTACTTGCTGGGAACAGACTCCAGTGCTATTTGCACTGTGTATGGCAATGAATGCTCAATAGATACTCTTCTTACCAGAAAACAACTCTTGCTCATAGGACCAGAAACTGCATGGGATTCAACTCCATTTAGGACTGGGAAAAAACGGTAGCTTGCCTTCCAAGAAACACACTATGCTTTTGAGAAAAGAGCACTCTTCTACTCTATTGTGTTTCCTATGGGGTCCAAACAGTGATCTTGCTCAGAACAAAAGAACTGTGCTTCCTACACACATGGGCCATATCTAGTTCAAATCTGCTTCGGAAACTGACAAGAACAGTAGCTCCTCTTCAGTCCAATACACTGTACTTGCTGGGAGCAGACGCGAGTGCTATTTGCCCTGTGTATGGCAATGGGAGCACCATAGTGACTTTCCTTACCAGAAAACAACTCTTGCTCGTAGTACCAGAAACTGCATGTGATTCAATTCCATTTAGGACTGGGAAACAAAAGCTAGCTCGCCTTACAAGAAACACACTCTGCTTTTGAGAAAAGAGCACTCTTCTGCTCTACTGTGTTTCCTAAAGAGCCAGAACAGTGAGCTTGCTCAGAATAAAAGAACTGTGCTTCCTACACACACTGGCCATATCTAGTTCAACTCTGCTTAGGAAACTGACAAGAACAGTAGCTCCTCTACTGTACAATACACTGTACTTGCTGGGAACAGACGCGAGTGCTATTTGCACTATGTATGGAAATGGGAGAGCAATAGTGACTCTTTTTACCAGAAAACAACTCTTGCTTGTAGGACAAGAAACTGCATGTGATTTAACTCCATTTAGGACTGGGAAACAAACGCTAGCATGCCTTACAAAAAACACACTCT
>NW_026736799.1:0-58760 GCF_949786415.1 Peromyscus eremicus | reverse complement strand
TGTTCTTGTCAGGTTCCTAAGCAGAGTTGAACGAGATATGGCCCATGTGTGTAGGAAGCACAGTTCTTTTGTACTCAGCAAGCTCACTGTTCTGGCCCTATAGGAAACACAATAGAGTAGAAGAGTGCTCTTTCCTCAAAAGCAAAGTGTGTTTTTTGTAAGGCGAGCTAGCGTTTGTTTCGCAGTCCTAAATGGAGTTGAATCACATGCAGTTTCCGTTCCTATGAGCAAGAGTTGTTTTCAGGTAAGGAAAGTCACTATTGCGCTCCCAATGCCATACACAGTGCAAATAGCACTGCGTCTGTTCTCAGCAAGTACAGTGTATTGGACTGAAGAGGAGCTACTGTTCTTGTCAGTTTCCTAAGCAGAATTGACCTAGATATGGCCCGTGTGTGTAGGAAGCACAGTTCTTTTGTACTCAGCAAGCTCACTGTTCTGACACTATAGGAAACACAGTAGAGAAGAAGAGTGTTCTTTCCTCAAAAGCAGAGTGTGTTTCTTGTAAGGCGAGCTAGCGTTTGTTTCCCAGTCCTAAAAGGAGTTGAATCACATGCAGTTTCCGTTCCTATGAGCAAGAGTTTTTTTCTGGTAAGGAAAGTCACTATTGCTCTCCCATTGCCATACACAGTGCAAATAGCACTCACGTCTGTTCCCAGCAAGTACAGTGTATTGGACTGAAGAGGAGCTACTGTTCTTGTCAGTTTCCTAAGCAGAATTGAACTAGATATGGCCCGTGTGTGTAGGAAGCACAGTTCTTTTGTTCTGAGCAAGCTCACTGTTTGGACTCCGTAGGAAACACAGTAGAGTAGAAGAGTGCTCTTTTCTCAAAAGCAGAGTGTGTTTCTTGTAAGGCGAGCTAGTGTTTGTTTCCCAGTCCTAAAAGGAGTTGAATCACATGCAGTTTCTAGTCCTACGAGCAAGGGTTGTTTTCTGGTAAGAAGAGTCACTATTGCGCTCCCATTGCCATACACAGTGCAAGTAGCACTGGCGTCTGTACCCAGCATGTACAGTGTATTGGAATGAAGAGGATCTACTGTTCTTGTCAGTTTCCTAAGCAGAGTTGAACTAGATAGGGCCTGTGTGTGTAGGAAGCACAGTTCTTTTGTTCTAAGCAAGCTCACTGTTCGGACCCCATAGGAAACACAGTAGAGTAGAAGAGTGCTCTTTTCTCAAAAGCAGAGTGTGTTTCCTGTAAGGCGATCTAGCGTTTGTTTCCCAGTTCTAAATGGAGTTGAATCAAATGCAGTTTTTGGTCCTACGAGCAAGAGTTGTTTTCTGGTAAGAAGAGTCAGTATTGCGCTCCCTTTGCCATACATAGTGCAAATAGCCCTCTCGTCTCTTCCCAGCAAGTACAGTGTATTGGACTGAAGAGGAGCTACTGTTCTTGTCAGTTTCCTAAGCAGAGTTGAACTAGATATGGCCCGTGTGTGTAGGAAGCACAGTTCTTTTGTTCTCAACAAGCTCACTGTTCGGACCCCATAGAAAACACTGTAGAGTAGACGAGTGCTCTTTTCTCAAAAGCAGAGTGTGTTTCTTGTAAGGCGAGCTAGCGTTTGTTTCCCAGTCCTAAATGGAGTTGAATCAAATGCAGTTTTTGGTCCTACGAGCAAGAATTGTTTTCTGGTAATAAGAGTCACTATTGTGCTCCCATTGCCATACATAGTACAAATAACACTCGCGTCTGTTTCCAGCAAGTACAGTGTATTGGTCTGAAGAGGAGCTACTGTTCATGTCAGTTTCCTAAGCCAAGTTGAACTAAATAAGGCCCGTGTTTGTAGGAAGCACAGTTCTTTTGTTCTGAGCAAGCTCACTGTTCTAACCCCATAGGAAACACAGTAGAGGGAAGAGTGCTCTTTTCTCAAAAGCAGAGTGTGTTTCTTGTAAGGCGAGCTAGCGTTTGTTTCCCAGTAATAAATGGAGTTGAAATACACATGCAGTTTCTGGTCCTACCAGCAAGAGATGTTTTCTGGTTAGAAGAGTCACTATTGCTCTCCCTTTGCCATACACAATGCAAATAGCCCTCGCGTCTGTTCCCAGCAAGTACAGTGTATTGGACTGAATTGGAGCTACTGTTCTTGTCAGTTTCCTAAGCAGAATTGAACAAGATATGGCCCGTGTGTGTAGGAAGCACAGTTCTTTTGTTCTGAGCAAGCTCACATTTCGAACCCCATAGAAAACACAGTAGATTAGAAGAGTGCATTTTTCTCAAAAGCAGAGTGTGTTTCTTGTAAGGTGAGCTAGCGTTTGTTTTCCAGTCCTAATTGGAGTTGAAATACACATGCAGTTTCTGGTCCTACGAGCAAGAGTTGTTTTCTGGTAAGAAGAGTCACTATTGCGCTCCCTTTGCCATACACAGTGCAAATAGCCCTCGCGTTTGTTCCCAGCAAGTACAGTGTATTGGACTGAAGAGGAGCTACTGTTCTTGTCAGTTTCCTAAGCAGAGTTGAACTAGATATGGCCCATGTGTGTAGGAAGCAAAGTTCTTTTGTACTCAGCAAGCTCACTGTTCTGGCCCTATAGGAAACACAGTAGAGTAGAAGAGTGCTCTTTCCTCAAAAGCAGAGTGTGTTTCTTGTAAGGCGAGCTAGCGTTTGTTTCCCAGTCCTAAATGGAGTTGAATCACATGCAGTTTTCGTCCCTATGAGCAAGAATTGTTTTCTGCTAAGGAAAGTCACTATTGCTCTCCCATTGCCATACACAGTGCAAATAGCACTCGCGTCTGTTCCCATCAAGTACAGTGTATTGGACTGAAGAGGAGCTACTGTTCTTGTCAGTTTCCTAAGCAGAATTGAACTAGATATGGCCCGTGTGTGTAGGAAGCACAGTTCTTTTGTTCTGAGCAAGCTCACTGTTTGGACCCCATAGAAAACACAGTAGAGTAGAAGAGTGCTCTTTTCTCAAAAGCAGAGTGTGTTTCTTGTAAGGCAAGCTAGCGTTTGTTTCCAAGTCCTAAATGGAGTTGAATCACATGCAGTTTCTGGTCCTACGAGCAAGAGTTGTTTTCTGGTAAGAAGAGTCACTATTGCGCTCCCATTGCCATACACAGTGCAAATAGCACTGGCGGCTGTACCCAGCATGTACAGGGTATTGGACTGAAGAGGATCTACTGTTCTTTTCACTTTCCTAAGCAGAGTTGAAATAGATATGGCCCGTGTGTGTAGGAAGCACAGTTCTTTTGTTCTGAGCAAGCTCACTGTTCGGACCCCTTAGGAAACACAGTAGAGTAGAAGAGTGCTCTTTTCTCAAAAGCAGAGTGTGTTTCTTGTAAGGCGAGCTATCGTTTGTTTCCCAGTCCCAAATGGAGTTGAATCACATGCACTTTCTGGTCCTACGAGCAAGAGTTGTTTTCTGGTAAGAAGAGTCACTATTGCGCTCCCATTGTCACACACAGGGCAAATAGCACTGGCGTCTGTTCCCAGCATGTACAGTCTATGGGAATGAAGAGGTTATACTATTCTTGTCAGTTTCCTAAGCAGAATTGAACAAGATATGGCCCGTGTTTGTAGGAAGCACAGTTCTTTTGTTCTGAGAATGCTCACATTTCGAACCCCATAGGAAAAACAGTAGAGTAGAAGAGTGCTCTTTTCTCAAAAGCAGAGTGTGTTTCTTGTAAGGTGAACTAGCATTTGTTTCCCAGTCCCAAATGGAGTTGAAATACACATGCAGTTTCTGGTCCTACGAGCAAGAGTTGTTTTCTGGTAAGAAAAGTCATTATTGCGCTCCCATTGCCATACACAGTGCAAATAGCACTGGCGTCTGTACCCAGCATGTACAGTGTATTGGACTGAAGACGATCTACTGTTCTTGTCAGTTTCCTAAGCAGAATTGAACTAGATATGGCCCGTGTGTGTAGGAAGCACAGTTCTTTTGTTCTGAGCAAGCTCACATTTCGAACCCCATGGAAAACACAGTAGAGTAGAAGAGTGCAATTTTCTCAAAAGCAGAGTGTGTTTCTTGTAAGGTGAGCTAGCGTTTGTTTAACAGTCCTAAATGGAGTTGAAATACACATGCAGTTTCTGGTCCTACGAGCAAGAGTTTTTTCTGGTAATAAGAGTCACTATTGTGCTCCTATTGTCATACACAGGGCAAATAGCACTGTCCTCTGTTCCCAGCATGTACAGTGTATTGGACTGAAGAGGATCTACTGTTCTTGTCAGGTTCCTAAGCAGAGTTGAACGAGATATGGCCCATGTGTGTAGGAAGCACAGTTCTTTTGTACTCAGCAAGCTCACTGTTCTGGCCCTATAGGAAACACAATAGAGTAGAAGAGTGCTCTTTCCTCAAAAGCAAAGTGTGTTTTTTGTAAGGCGAGCTAGCGTTTGTTTCGCAGTCCTAAATGGAGTTGAATCACATGCAGTTTCCGTTCCTATGAGCAAGAGTTGTTTTCAGGTAAGGAAAGTCACTATTGCGCTCCCAATGCCATACACAGTGCAAATAGCACTCGCGTCTGTTCTCAGCAAGTACAGTGTATTGGACTGAAGAGGAGCTACTGTTCTTGTCAGTTTCCTAAGCAGAATTGACCTAGATATGGCCCGTGTCTGTAGGAAGCACAGTTCTTTTGTTCTGAGCAAGCTCCATGTTCTGGCCTTATAGGAAACACAGTAGAGTAGGAGAGTGCTCTTTTCTCAAAAGCAGAGTGTGTTTCTTGTAATTCGAGCTAGCGTTTGTTTCCCAGTCCTAAATGGAGTTGAATCACATGCAGTTTCTGGTCCTACGAGTAAGAAATTTTTCTGGTAATAAGAGTTACTATTGTGCTCCCATTGTCATACTCAGGGCAAATAGCCCTGGCCTCTGTTCCCAGCATGTACAGTGTATTTTACGGAAGAGGAGCTACTGTTCTTGTCAGGTTCCTAAGCAGAGTTGAACTAGATATGGCCCATGTGTGTAGGAAGCACAGTTCTTTTGTACTCAGCAAGCTCACTGTTCTGACACTATAGGAAACACAGTAGAGAAGAAGAGTGTTCTTTCCTCAAAAGCAGAGTGTGTTTCTTGTAAGGCGAGCTAGCGTTTGTTTCCCAGTCCTAAAAGGAGTTGAATCACATGCAGTTTCCGTTCCTATGAGCAAGAGTTTTTTTCTGGTAAGGAAAGTCACTATTGCTCTCCCATTGCCATACACAGTGCAAATAGCACTCACGTCTGTTCCCAGCAAGTACAGTGTATTGGACTGAAGAGGAGCTACTGTTCTTGTCAGTTTCCTAAGCTGAATTGAACTAGATATGGCCCGTGTGTGTAGGAAGCACAGTTCTTTTGTTCTGAGCAAGCTCACTGTTTGGACTCCGTAGGAAACACAGTAGAGTAGAAGAGTGCTCTTTTCTCAAAAGCAGAGTGTGTTTCTTGTAAGGCGAGCTAGTGTTTGTTTCCCAGTCCTAAAAGGAGTTGAATCACATGCAGTTTCTAGTCCTACGAGCAAGGGTTGTTTTCTGGTAAGAAGAGTCACTATTGCGCTCCCATTGCCATACACAGTGCAAGTAGCACTGGCGTCTGTACCCAGCATGTACAGTGTATTGGAATGAAGAGGATCTACTGTTCTTGTCAGTTTCCTAAGCAGAGTTGAACTAGATAGGGCCTGTGTGTGTAGGAAGCACAGTTCTTTTGTTCTAAGCAAGCTCACTGTTCGGACCCCATAGGAAACACAGTAGAGTAGAAGAGTGCTCTTTTCTCAAAAGCAGAGTGTGTTTCCTGTAAGGCGATCTAGCGTTTGTTTCCCAGTTCTAAATGGAGTTGAATCAAATGCAGTTTTTGGTCCTACGAGCAAGAGTTGTTTTCTGTTAAGAAGAGTCAGTTTTGCGCTCCCTTTGCCATACATAGTGCAAATAGCCCTCTCGTCTCTTCCCAGCAAGTACAGTGTATTGGACTGAAGAGGAGTTACTGTTCTTGTCAGTTTCCTAAGCAGAGTTGAACTAGATATGGCCCGTGTGTGTAGGAAGCACAGTTCTTTTGTTCTCAGCAAGCTCACTGTTCGGACCCCATAGAAAACACTGTAGAGTAGACAAGTGCTCTTTTCTCAAAAGCAGAGTGTGTTTCTTGTAAGGCGAGCTAGCGTTTGTTTCCCAGTCCTAAATGGAGTTGAATCAAATGCAGTTTTTGGTCCTACGAGCAAGAATTGTTTTCTGGTAATAAGAGTCACTATTGTGCTCCCATTGCCATACATAGTACAAATAACACTCGCGTCTGTTTCCAGCAAGTACAGTGTATTGGTCTGAAGAGGAGCTACTGTTCATGTCAGTTTCCTAAGCCAAGTTGAACTAAATAAGGCCCGTGTTTGTAGGAAGCACAGTTCTTTTGTTCTGTGCAAGCTCACTGTTCTAACCCCATAGGAAACACAGTAGAGGGAAGAGTGCTCTTTTCTCAAAAGCAGAGTGTGTTTCTTGTAAGGCGAGCTAGCGTTTGTTTCCCAGTAATAAATGGAGTTGAAATACACATGCAGTTTCTGGTCCTACCAGCAAGAGATGTTTTCTGGTTAGAAGAGTCACTATTGCTCTCCCTTTGCCATACACAATGCAAATAGCCCTCGCGTCTGTTCCCAGCAAGTACAGTGTATTGGACTGAATTGGAGCTACTGTTCTTGTCAGTTTCCTAAGCAGAATTGAACAAGATATGGCCCGTGTGTGTAGGAAGCACAGTTCTTTTGTTCTGAGCAAGCTCACATTTCGAACCCCATAGAAAACACAGTAGAGTAGAAGAGTGCATTTTTCTCAAAAGCAGAGTGTGTTTCTTGTAAGGTGAGCTAGCGTTTGTTTTCCAGTCCTAATTGGAGTTGAAATACACATGCAGTTTCTGGTCCTACGAGCAAGAGTTGTTTTCTGGTAAGAAGAGTCACTATTGCGCTCCCTTTGCCATACACAGTGCAAATAGCCCTCGCGTTTGTTCCCAGCAAGTACAGTGTATTGGACTGAAGAGGAGCTACTGTTCTTGTCAGTTTCCTAAGCAGAGTTGAACTAGATATGGCCCATGTGTGTAGGAAGCACAGTTCTTTTGTACTCAGCAAGCTCACTGTTCTGGCCCTATAGGAAACACAGTAGAGTAGAAGAGTGCTCTTTCCTCAAAAGCAGAGTGTGTTTCTTGTAAGGCGAGCTAGCGTTTGTTTCCCAGTCCTAAATGGAGTTGAATCACATGCAGTTTTCGTCCCTATGAGCAAGAATTGTTTTCTGCTAAGGAAAGTCACTATTGCTCTCCCATTGCCATACACAGTGCAAATAGCACTCGCGTCTGTTCCCATCAAGTACAGTGTATTGGACTGAAGAGGAGCTACTGTTCTTGTCAGTTTCCTAAGCAGAATTGAACTAGATATGGCCCGTGTGTGTAGGAAGCACAGTTCTTTTGTTCTGAGCAAGCTCACTGTTTGGACCCCATAGAAAACACAGTAGAGTAGAAGAGTGCTCTTTTCTCAAAAGCAGAGTGTGTTTCTTGTAAGGCGAGCTAGCGTTTGTTTCCCAGTCCTAAATGGAGTTGAATCACATGCAGTTTCTGGTCCTACGAGCAAGAGTTGTTTTCTGGTAAGAAGAGTCACTATTGCGCTCCCATTGCCATACACAGTGCAAATAGCACTGGCGGCTGTACCCAGCATGTACAGGGTATTGGACTGAAGAGGATCTACTGTTCTTTTCACTTTCCTAAGCAGAGTTGAACTAGATATGGCCCGTGTGTGTAGGAAGCACAGTTCTTTTGTTCTGAGCAAGCTCACTGTTCGGACCCCTTAGGAAACACAGTAGAGTAGAAGAGTGCTCTTTTCTCAAAAGCAGAGTGTGTTTCTTGTAAGGCGAGCTATCGTTTGTTTCCCAGTCCCAAATGGAGTTGAATCACATGCAGTTTCTGGTCCTATGAGCAAGAGTTGTTTTCTGGTAAGAAGAGTCACTATTGCGCTCCCATTGTCACACACAGGGCAAATAGCACTGGCGTCTGTTCCCAGCATGTACAGTCTATGGGAATGAAGAGGTTATACTATTCTTGTCAGTTTCCTAAGCAGAATTGAACAAGATATGGCCCGTGTTTGTAGGAAGCACAGTTCTTTTGTTCTGAGAATGCTCACATTTCGAACCCCATAGGAAAAACAGTAGAGTAGAAGAGTGCTCTTTTCTCAAAAGCAGAGTGTGTTTCTTGTAAGGTGAACTAGCATTTGTTTCCCAGTCCCAAATGGAGTTGAAATACACATGCAGTTTCTGGTCCTACGAGCAAGAGTTGTTTTCTGGTAAGAAAAGTCATTATTGCGCTCCCATTGCCATACACAGTGCAAATAGCACTGGCGTCTGTACCCAGCATGTACAGTGTATTGGACTGAAGACGATCTACTGTTCTTGTCAGTTTCCTAAGCAGAATTGAACTAGATATGGCCCGTGTGTGTAGGAAGCACAGTTCTTTTGTTCTGAGCAAGCTCACATTTCGAACCCCATGGAAAACACAGTAGAGTAGAAGAGTGCAATTTTCTCAAAAGCAGAGTGTGTTTCTTGTAAGGTGAGCTAGCGTTTGTTTAACAGTCCTAAATGGAGTTGAAATACACATGCAGTTTCTGGTCCTACGAGCAAGAGTTTTTTCTGGTAATAAGAGTCACTATTGTGCTCCTATTGTCATACACAGGGCAAATAGCACTGTCCTCTGTTCCCAGCATGTACAGTGTATTGGACTGAAGAGGATCTACTGTTCTTGTCAGGTTCCTAAGCAGAGTTGAACGAGATATGGCCCATGTGTGTAGGAAGCACAGTTCTTTTGTACTCAGCAAGCTCACTGTTCTGGCCCTATAGGAAACACAATAGAGTAGAAGAGTGCTCTTTCCTCAAAAGCAAAGTGTGTTTTTTGTAAGGCGAGCTAGCGTTTGTTTCGCAGTCCTAAATGGAGTTGAATCACATGCAGTTTCCGTTCCTATGAGCAAGAGTTGTTTTCAGGTAAGGAAAGTCACTATTGCGCTCCCAATGCCATACACAGTGCAAATAGCACTGCGTCTGTTCTCAGCAAGTACAGTGTATTGGACTGAAGAGGAGCTACTGTTCTTGTCAGTTTCCTAAGCAGAATTGACCTAGATATGGCCCGTGTGTGTAGGAAGCACAGTTCTTTTGTACTCAGCAAGCTCACTGTTCTGACACTATAGGAAACACAGTAGAGAAGAAGAGTGTTCTTTCCTCAAAAGCAGAGTGTGTTTCTTGTAAGGCGAGCTAGCGTTTGTTTCCCAGTCCTAAAAGGAGTTGAATCACATGCAGTTTCCGTTCCTATGAGCAAGAGTTTTTTTCTGGTAAGGAAAGTCACTATTGCTCTCCCATTGCCATACACAGTGCAAATAGCACTCACGTCTGTTCCCAGCAAGTACAGTGTATTGGACTGAAGAGGAGCTACTGTTCTTGTCAGTTTCCTAAGCAGAATTGAACTAGATATGGCCCGTGTGTGTAGGAAGCACAGTTCTTTTGTTCTGAGCAAGCTCACTGTTTGGACTCCGTAGGAAACACAGTAGAGTAGAAGAGTGCTCTTTTCTCAAAAGCAGAGTGTGTTTCTTGTAAGGCGAGCTAGTGTTTGTTTCCCAGTCCTAAAAGGAGTTGAATCACATGCAGTTTCTAGTCCTACGAGCAAGGGTTGTTTTCTGGTAAGAAGAGTCACTATTGCGCTCCCATTGCCATACACAGTGCAAGTAGCACTGGCGTCTGTACCCAGCATGTACAGTGTATTGGAATGAAGAGGATCTACTGTTCTTGTCAGTTTCCTAAGCAGAGTTGAACTAGATAGGGCCTGTGTGTGTAGGAAGCACAGTTCTTTTGTTCTAAGCAAGCTCACTGTTCGGACCCCATAGGAAACACAGTAGAGTAGAAGAGTGCTCTTTTCTCAAAAGCAGAGTGTGTTTCCTGTAAGGCGATCTAGCGTTTGTTTCCCAGTTCTAAATGGAGTTGAATCAAATGCAGTTTTTGGTCCTACGAGCAAGAGTTGTTTTCTGGTAAGAAGAGTCAGTATTGCGCTCCCTTTGCCATACATAGTGCAAATAGCCCTCTCGTCTCTTCCCAGCAAGTACAGTGTATTGGACTGAAGAGGAGCTACTGTTCTTGTCAGTTTCCTAAGCAGAGTTGAACTAGATATGGCCCGTGTGTGTAGGAAGCACAGTTCTTTTGTTCTCAGCAAGCTCACTGTTCGGACCCCATAGAAAACACTGTAGAGTAGACGAGTGCTCTTTTCTCAAAAGCAGAGTGTGTTTCTTGTAAGGCGAGCTAGCGTTTGTTTCCCAGTCCTAAATGGAGTTGAATCAAATGCAGTTTTTGGTCCTACGAGCAAGAATTGTTTTCTGGTAATAAGAGTCACTATTGTGCTCCCATTGCCATACATAGTACAAATAACACTCGCGTCTGTTTCCAGCAAGTACAGTGTATTGGTCTGAAGAGGAGCTACTGTTCATGTCAGTTTCCTAAGCCAAGTTGAACTAAATAAGGCCCGTGTTTGTAGGAAGCACAGTTCTTTTGTTCTGAGCAAGCTCACTGTTCTAACCCCATAGGAAACACAGTAGAGGGAAGAGTGCTCTTTTCTCAAAAGCAGAGTGTGTTTCTTGTAAGGCGAGCTAGCGTTTGTTTCCCAGTAATAAATGGAGTTGAAATACACATGCAGTTTCTGGTCCTACCAGCAAGAGATGTTTTCTGGTTAGAAGAGTCACTATTGCTCTCCCTTTGCCATACACAATGCAAATAGCCCTCGCGTCTGTTCCCAGCAAGTACAGTGTATTGGACTGAATTGGAGCTACTGTTCTTGTCAGTTTCCTAAGCAGAATTGAACAAGATATGGCCCGTGTGTGTAGGAAGCACAGTTCTTTTGTTCTGAGCAAGCTCACATTTCGAACCCCATAGAAAACACAGTAGAGTAGAAGAGTGCATTTTTCTCAAAACCAGAGTGTGTTTCTTGTAAGGTGAGCTAGCGTTTGTTTTCCAGTCCTAATTGGAGTTGAAATACACATGCAGTTTCTGGTCCTACGAGCAAGAGTTGTTTTCTGGTAAGAAGAGTCACTATTGCGCTCCCTTTGCCATACACAGTGCAAATAGCCCTCGCGTTTGTTCCCAGCAAGTACAGTGTATTGGACTGAAGAGTAGCTACTGTTCTTGTCAGTTTCCTAATCAGAGTTGAACTAGATATGGCCCATGTGTGTAGGAAGCACAGTTCTTTTGTACTCAGCAAGCTCACTGTTCTGGCCCTATAGGAAACACAGTAGATTAGAAGAGTGCTCTTTCCTCAAAAGCAGAGTGTGTTTCTTGTAAGGCGAGCTAGCGTTTGTTTCCCAGTCCTAAATGGAGTTGAATCACATGCAGTTTTCGTCCCTATGAGCAAGAATTGTTTTCTGCTAAGGAAAGTCACTATTGCTCTCCCTTTGCCATACACAGTGCAAATAGCACTCGCGTCTGTTCCCATCAAGTACAGTGTATTGGACTGAAGAGGAGCTACTGTTCTTGTCAGTTTCCTAAGCAGAATTGAACTAGATATGGCCCGTGTGAGTAGGAAGCACAGTTCTTTTGTTCTGAGCAAGCTCACTGTTTGGACCCCATAGAAAACACAGTAGAGTAGAAGAGTGCTCTTTTCTCAAAAGCAGAGTGTGTTTCTTGTAAGGCGAGCTAGCGTTTGTTTCCCAGTCCTAAATGGAGTTGAATCACATGCAGTTTCTGGTCCTACGAGCAAGAGTTGTTTTCTGGTAAGAAGAGTCACTATTGCGCTCCCATTGTCATACACAGTGCAAATAGCACTGGCGGCTGTACCCAGCATGTACAGGGTATTGGACTGAAGAGGATCTACTGTTCTTTTCACTTTCTTAAGCAGAGTTGAACTAGATATGGCCCGTGTGTGTAGGAAGCACAGTTCTTTTGTTCTGAGCAAGCTCACTGTTCGGACCCCTTAGGAAACACAGTAGAGTAGAAGAGTGCTCTTTTCTCAAAAGCAGAGTGGGTTTCTTGTAAGGCGAGCTATCGTTTGTTTCCCAGTCCCAAATGGAGTTGAATCACATGCAGTTTCTGGTCCTACGAGCAAGAGTTGTTTTCTGGTAAGAAGAGTCACTATTGCGCTCCCATTGTCACACACAGGGCAAATAGCACTGGCGTCTGTTCCCAGCATGTACAGTCTATGGGAATGAAGAGGTTATACTATTCTTGTCAGTTTCCTAAGCAGAATTGAACAAGATATGGCCTGTGTTTGTAGGAAGCACAGTTCTTTTGTTCTGAGAATGCTCACATTTCGAACCCCATAGGAAAAACAGTAGAGTAGAAGAGTGCTCTTTTCTCAAAAGCAGAGTGTGTTTCTTGTAAGGTGAACTAGCATTTGTTTCCCAGTCCCAAATGGAGTTGAAATACACATGCAGTTTCTGGTCCTACGAGCAAGAGTTGTTTTCTGGTAAGAAAAGTCATTATTGCGCTCCCATTGCCATACACAGTGCAAATAGCACTGGCGTCTGTACCCAGCATGTACAGTGTATTGGACTGAAGACGATCTACTGTTCTTGTCAGTTTCCTAAGCAGAATTGAACTAGATATGGCCCGTGTGTGTAGGAAGCACAGTTCTTTTGTTCTGAGCAAGCTCACATTTCGAACCCCATGGAAAACACAGTAGAGTAGAAGAGTGCAATTTTCTCAAAAGCAGAGTGTGTTTCTTGTAAGGTGAGCTAGCGTTTGTTTAACAGTCCTAAATGGAGTTGAAATACACATGCAGTTTCTGGTCCTACGAGCAAGAGTTTTTTCTGGTAATAAGAGTCACTATTGTGCTCCTATTGTCATACACAGGGCAAATAGCACTGTCCTCTGTTCCCAGCATGTACAGTGTATTGGACTGAAGAGGATCTACTGTTCTTGTCAGGTTCCTAAGCAGAGTTGAACGAGATATGGCCCATATGTGTAGGAAGCACAGTTCTTTTGTACTCAGCAAGCTCACTCTTCTGGCCCTATAGGAAACTCAATAGAGTAGAAGAGTGCTCTTTCCTCAAAAGCAAAGTGTGTTTTTTGTAAGGCGAGCTAGCGTTTGTTTCGCAGTCCTAAATGGAGTTGAATCACATGCAGTTTCCGTTCCTATGAGCAAGAGTTGTTTTCAGGTAAGGAAAGTCACTATTGCGCTCCCATTGCCATACACAGTGCAAATAGCACTCGCGTCTGTTCTCAGCAAGTACAGTGTATTGGACTGAAGAGGAGCTACTGTTCTTGTCAGTTTCCTAAGCAGAATTGACCTAGATATGGCCCGTGTGTGTAGGAAGCACAGTTCTTTTGTTCTGAGCAAGCTCACTGTTTGGATCCCATAGGAAACACAGTAGAGTAGAAGACTGCTCTTTTCTCAAAAGCAGAGTCTGTTTCTTGTAAGGCGAGCTATCGTTTGTTTCCCAGTCCTAAATGGAGTTGAATCTCATGCAGTTTCTGGTCCTACGAGCAAGAGTTGTTTTCTGGTAAGAAGAGTCACTATTGCGCTCCCATTGCCATACACAGTACAAATAGCACTGGCGACTGTACCCAGCATGTACAGCGTATTGGACTGAAGAGGATCTACTGTTCTTTTCAGTTTCCTAAGCAGAGTTGAACAAGATATGGCCTGTGTGTGTATGAAGCACAGTTCATTTGTACTCAGCAAGATCACTGTTCTGGCCCTATAGGAAACACAGTAGAGTAGAAGAGTGCTCTTTCCTCAAAAGCAGAGTGTGTTTTTGTAAGGCGAGCTAGCATTTGTTTCGCATTCATAAATGGAGTTGAATCACATTCAGTTTCCGTTCCTACGAGCAAGAGTTGTTTTCTGGTAAGGAAAGTCACTATTGCGCTCCGTTTGCCATACACAGTGCAAATAGCACTCGCGTCTGTTCCCAGCAAGTACAGTGTATTGTACTGAAGAGGAGCTACTGTTCTTGTCAGTTTCTTAAGCAGAATTGAACTAGATATGGCCCGTGTGTGTAGGAAGCACAGTTCTTTTGTTCTGAGCAAGCTCACTGTTTGGACCCCATAGGAAACACAGTAGAGTAGACGAGTGCTCTTTTCTCAAAAGCAGAGTGTGTTTCTTGTAAGTCGAGCTAGCGTTTGTTTCCCAGTCCTAAAAGGAGTTGAATCACATGCAGTTTCTAGTCCTACGAGCAAGGGTTGTTTTCTGGTAAGAAGAGTCACTATTGCGCTCCCATTGCCATACACAGTGCAAGTAGCTCTGGCGTCTGTTCCCAGCATGTACAGTGTATTGGAATGAAGAGGATCTACTGTTCTTGTCAGTTTCCTAAGCAGAGTTGAACTAGGTATGGCCTGTGTGTGTAGGAAGCACAGTTCTTTTGTTCTAAGCAAGCTCACTGTTCGGACCCCATAGGAAACACAGTAGAGTAGAAGAGTGCTCTTTTCTCAAAAGCAGAGTGTGTTTCCTGTAAGGCGATCTAGCGTTTGTTTCCCAGTTCTAAATGGAGTTGAATCAAATGCAGTTTTTGGTCCTACGAGCAAGAGTTGTTTTCTGGTAAGAAGAGCCACTATTGCGCTCCCTTTGCCATACATAGTGCAAATAGCCCTCTCGTCTCTTCCCAGCAAGTACAGTGTATTGGACTGAAGAGGAGCTACTGTTCTTGTCAGTTTCCTAAGCAGAGTTGAACTAGATATAGCCCGTGTGTGTAGGAAGCACAGTTCTTTTGTTCTCAGCAAGCTCACTGTTCGGACCCCATAGAAAACACTGTAGAGTAGACGAGTGCTCTTTTCTCAAAAGCAGAGTGTGTTTCTTGTAAGGCGAGCTAGCGTTTGTTTCCCAGTCCTAAATGGAGTTGAATCAAATGCAGTTTTTGGTCCTACGAGCAAGAATTGTTTTCTGATAATAAGAGACACTATTGTGCTCCCATTGTCATACTCAGGGCAAATAGCACTGGCCTCTGTTCCCAGCATGTACAGTGTATTGGACGGAAGAGGAGCTACTGTTCTTGTCAGGTTCCTAAGCAGAGTTGGACTAGATATGGCCCATGTGTGTATGAAGCACAGTTCTTTTGTACTCAGAAACCTCACTGTTCTGACACTACAGGAAACACAGTAGAGTAGAAGAGTGTTCTTTCCTCAAAAGCAGAGTGTGTTTCTTGTAAGGCGAGCTAGCATTTGTTTCCCAGTCCTAAAAGGAGTTGAATCACATGCAGTTTCCGTTCCTATGAGCAAGAGTTTTTTTCTGGTAAGGAAAGTCACTATTGCTCTCCCATTGCCAGACACAGTGCAAATAGCACTCACGTCTGTTCCCAGCAAGTACAGTGTATTGGACTGAAGAGGAGCTACTGTTCTTGTCAGTTTCCTAAGCAGAATAGAACTAGATATGGCCCGTGTGTGTAGGAAGCACAGTTCTTTTGTTCTGAGCAAGCTCACTGTTTGGACCCCATAGGAAACACAGTAGAGTAGAAGAGTGCTCTTTTCTCAAAAGCAGAGTGTGTTTCTTGTAAGGCGAGCTAGTGTTTGTTTCCCAGTCCTAAAAGGAGTTGAATCACATGCAGTTTCTAGTCCTACGAGCAAGGGTTGTTTTCTGGTAAGAAGAGTCACTATTGCGCTCCCATTGCCATACACAGTGCAAGTAGCACTGGCGTCTGTACCCAGCATGTACAGTGTATTGGAATGAAGAGGATCTACTGTTCTTGTCAGTTTCCTAAGCAGAGTTGAACTAGATATGGCCTGTGTGTGTAGGAAGCACAGTTCTTTTGTTCTAAGCAAGCTCACTGTTCGGACCCCATAGGAAACACAGTAGAGTAGAAGAGTGCTCTTTCCTCAAAAGCAGAGTGTGTTTTTGTAAGGCGAGCTAGCATTTGTTTCGCATTCATAAATGGAGTTGAATCACATTCAGTTTCCGTTCCTACGAGCAAGAGTTGTTTTCTGGTAAGGAAAGTCACTATTGCGCTCCGTTTGCCATACACAGTGCAAATAGCACTCGCGTCTGTTCCCAGCAAGTACAGTGTATTGTACTGAAGAGGAGCTACTGTTCTTGTCAGTTTCTTAAGCAGAATTGAACTAGATATGGCCCGTGTGTGTAGGAAGCACAGTTCTTTTGTTCTGAGCAAGCTCACTGTTTGGACCCCATAGGAAACACAGTAGAGTAGACGAGTGCTCTTTTCTCAAAAGCAGAGTGTGTTTCTTGTAAGTCGAGCTAGCGTTTGTTTCCCAGTCCTAAAAGGAGTTGAATCACATGCAGTTTCTAGTCCTACGAGCAAGGGTTGTTTTCTGGTAAGAAGAGTCACTATTGCGCTCCCATTGCCATACACAGTGCAAGTAGCTCTGGCGTCTGTTCCCAGCATGTACAGTGTATTTGAATGAAGAGGATCTACTGTTCTTGTCAGTTTCCTAAGCAGAGTTGAACTAGGTATGGCCTGTGTGTGTAGGAAGCACAGTTCTTTTGTTCTAAGCAAGCTCACTGTTCGGACCCCATAGGAAACACAGTAGAGTAGAAGAGTGCTCTTTTCTCAAAAGCAGAGTGTGTTTCCTGTAAGGCGATCTAGCGTTTGTTTCCCAGTTCTAAATGGAGTTGAATCAAATGCAGTTTTTGGTCCTACGAGCAAGAGTTGTTTTCTGGTAAGAAGAGCCACTATTGCGCTCCCTTTGCCATACATAGTGCAAATAGCCCTCTCGTCTCTTCCCAGCAAGTACAGTGTATTGGACTGAAGAGGAGCTACTGTTCTTGTCAGTTTCCTAAGCAGAGTTGAACTAGATATAGCCCGTGTGTGTAGGAAGCACAGTTCTTTTGTTCTCAGCAAGCTCACTGTTCGGACCCCATAGAAAACACTGTAGAGTAGACGAGTGCTCTTTTCTCAAAAGCAGAGTGTGTTTCTTGTAAGGCGAGCTAGCGTTTGTTTCCCAGTCCTAAATGGAGTTGAATCAAATGCAGTTTTTGGTCCTACGAGCAAGAATTGTTTTCTGATAATAAGAGACACTATTGTGCTCCCATTGTCATACTCAGGGCAAATAGCACTGGCCTCTGTTCCCAGCATGTACAGTGTATTGGACGGAAGAGGAGCTACTGTTCTTGTCAGGTTCCTAAGCAGAGTTGGACTAGATATGGCCCATGTGTGTATGAAGCACAGTTCTTTTGTACTCAGAAACCTCACTGTTCTGACACTACAGGAAACACAGTAGAGTAGAAGAGTGTTCTTTCCTCAAAAGCAGAGTGTGTTTCTTGTAAGGCGAGCTAGCATTTGTTTCCCAGTCCTAAAAGGAGTTGAATCACATGCAGTTTCCGTTCCTATGAGCAAGAGTTTTTTTCTGGTAAGGAAAGTCACTATTGCTCTCCCATTGCCAGACACAGTGCAAATAGCACTCACGTCTGTTCCCAGCAAGTACAGTGTATTGGACTGAAGAGGAGCTACTGTTCTTGTCAGTTTCCTAAGCAGAATAGAACTAGATATGGCCCGTGTGTGTAGAAAGCACAGTTCTTTTGTTCTGAGCAAGCTCACTGTTTGGACCCCATAGGAAACACAGTAGAGTAGAAGAGTGCTCTTTTCTCAAAAGCAGAGTGTGTTTCTTGTAAGGCGAGCTAGTGTTTGTTTCCCAGTCCTAAAAGGAGTTGAATCACATGCAGTTTCTAGTCCTACGAGCAAGGGTTGTTTTCTGGTAAGAAGAGTCACTATTGCGCTCCCATTGCCATACACAGTGCAAGTAGCACTGGCGTCTGTACCCAGCATGTACAGTGTATTGGAATGAAGAGGATCTACTGTTCTTGTCAGTTTCCTAAGCAGAGTTGAACTAGATATGGCCTGTGTGTGTAGGAAGCACAGTTCTTTTGTTCTAAGCAAGCTCACTGTTCGGACCCCATAGGAAACACAGTAGAGTAGAAGAGTGCTCTTTTCTCAAAAGCAGAGTGTGTTTCCTGTAAGGCGATCTAGCGTTTGTTTCCCAGTTCTAAATGGAATTGAATCAAATGCAGTTTTTGGTCCTACGAGCAAGAGTTGTTTTCTGGTAAGAAGAGTCACTATTGCGCTCCCTTTGCCATACATAGTGCAAATAGCCCTCTCGTCTCTTCCCAGCAAGTACAGTGTATTGGACTGAAGAGGAGCTACTGTTCTTGTCAGTTTCCTAAGCAGAGTTGAACTAGATATAGCCCGTGTGTGTAGGAAGCACAGTTCTTTTGTTCTCAGCAAGCTCACTGTTCGGACCCCATAGAAAACACTGTAGAGTAGACGAGTGCTCTTTTCTCAAAAGCAGAGTGTGTTTCTTGTAAGGCGAGCTAGCGTTTGTTTCCCAGTCCTAAATGGAGTTGAATCAAATGCAGTTTTTGGTCCTACGAGCAAGAATTGTTTTCTGATAATAAGAGTCACTATTGTGCTCCCATTGCCATACAAAGTACAAATAACACTCGCGTCTGTTTCCAGCAAGTACAGTGTATTGGTCTGAAGAGGAGCTACTGTTCATGTCAGTTTCCTAAGCAAAGTTGAACTAAATAAGGCCCGTGTTTGTAGGAAGCACAGTTCTTTTGTTCTGAGCAAGCTCACTGTTCTAACCCCATAGGAAACACAGTAGAGGGAAGAGTGCTCTTTTCTCAAAAGCAGAGTGTGTTTCTTGTAAGGCGAGCTACCGTTTGTTTCCCAGTAATAAATGGAGTTGAAATACACATGCAGTTTCTGGTCCTACCAGCAAGAGATGTTTTCTGGTTAGAAGAGTCACTATTGCTCTCTCTTTGCCATACACAATGCAAATAGCCATCGCGTCTGTTCCCAGCAAGTACAGTGTATTGGACTGAATTGGAGCTACTGTTCTTGTCAGTTTCCTAAGCAGAATTGAACAAGATATGGCCCGTGTGTAGGAAGCACAGTTCTTTTGTTCTGAGCAAGCTCACATTTCGAACCCCATAGAAAACACTTTAGAGTAGAAGAGTGCATTTTTCTCAAAAGCAGAGTGTGTTTCTTGTAAGGTGAGCTAGCGTTTGTTTTCCAGTCCTAATTGGAGTTGAAATACACATGCAGTTTCTGGTCCTACGAGCAAGAGTTGTTTTCTGGTAAGAAGAGTCACTATTGCGCTCCCTTTGCCATACACAGTGCAAATAGCCCTCGCGTTTGTTCCCAGCAAGTACAGTGTATTGGACTGAAGAGGAGCTACTGTTCTTGTCAGTTTCCTAAGCAGAGTTGAACTAGATATGGCCCATGTGTGTAGGAAGCACAGTTCTTTTGTACTCAGCAAGCTCACTGTTCTGGCCCTATAGGAAACACAGTAGAGTAGAAGAGTGCTCTTTCCTCAAAAGCAGAGTGTGTTTCTTGTAAGGCGAGCTAGCGTTTGTTTCCCAGTCCTAAATGGAGTTGAATCACATGCAGTTTTCGTCCCTATGAGCAAGAATTGTTTTCTGCTAAGGAAAGTCACTATTGCTCTCCCATTGCCATACACAGTGCGAATAGCACTCGCGTCTGTTCCCATCAAGTACAGTGTATTGGACTGAAGAGGAGCTACTGTTCTTGTCAGTTTCCTAAGCAGAGTTGAACTAGATATGGCCCATGTGTGTAGGAAGCACAGTTCTTTTGTACTCAGCAAGCTCACTGTTCTGGCCCTATAGGAAACACAGTAGAGTAGAAGAGTGCTCTTTCCTCAAAAGCAGAGTGTGTTTCTTGTAAGGCGAGCTAGCGTTTGTTTCCCAGTCCTAAATGGAGTTGAATCACATGCAGTTTTCGTCCCTATGAGCAAGAATTGTTTTCTGCTAAGGAAAGTCACTATTGCTCTCCCATTGCCATACACAGTGCAAATAGCACTGGCGTCTGTACCCAGCATGTACAGTGTATTGGACTGAAGACGATCTACTGTTCTTGTCAGTTTCCTAAGCAGAATTGAACTAGATATGGCCCGTGTGTGTAGGAAGCACAGTTCTTTTGTTCTGAGCAAGCTCACATTTCGAACCCCATGGAAAACACAGTAGAGTAGAAGAGTGCCTTTTTCTCAAAAGCAGAGTGTGTTTCTTGTAAGGTGAGCTAGCGTTTGTTTAACAGTCCTAAATGGAGTTGAAATACACATGCAGTTTCTGGTCCTACGAGCAAGAGTTTTTTCTGGTAATAAGAGTCACTATTGTGCTCCTATTGTCATACACAGGGCAAATAGCACTGTCCTCTGTTCCCAGCATGTACAGTGTATTGGACTGAAGAGGATCTACTGTTCTTGTCAGGTTCCTAAGCAGAGTTGAACGAGATATGGCCCATATGTGTAGGAAGCACAGTTCATTTGTACTCAGCAAGATCACTGTTCTGGCCCTATAGGAAACACAGTAGAGTAGAAGAGTGCTCTTTCCTCAAAAGCAGAGTGTGTTTTTGTAAGGCGAGCTAGCATTTGTTTCGCATTCATAAATGGAGTTGAATCACATTCAGTTTCCGTTCCTATGAGCAAGAGTTGTTTTCTGGTAAGGAAAGTCACTATTGCGCTCCGTTTGCCATACACAGTGCAAATAGCACTCGCGTCTGTTCCCAGCAAGTACAGTGTATTGTACTGAAGAGGAGCTACTGTTCTTGTCAGTTTCTTAAGCAGAATTGAACTAGATATGGCCCGTGTGTGTAGGAAGCACAGTTCTTTTGTTCTGAGCAAGCTCACTGTTTGGACCCCATAGGAAACACAGTAGAGTAGACGAGTGCTCTTTTCTCAAAAGCAGAGTGTGTTTCTTGTAAGTCGAGCTAGCGTTTGTTTCCCAGTCCTAAAAGGAGTTGAATCACATGCAGTTTCTAGTCCTACGAGCAAGGGTTGTTTTCTGTAAGAAGAGTCACTATTGCGCTCCCATTGCCATACACAGTGCAAGTAGCACTGGCGTCTGTTCCCAGCATGTACAGTGTATTGGAATGAAGAGGATCTACTGTTCTTGTCAGTTTCCTAAGCAGAGTTGAACTAGGTATGGCCTGTGTGTGTAGGAAGCACAGTTCTTTTGTTCTAAGCAAGCTCACTGTTCGGACCCCATAGGAAACACAGTAGAGTAGAAGAGTGCTCTTTTCTCAAAAGCAGAGTGTGTTTCCTGTAAGGCGATCTAGCGTTTGTTTCCCAGTTCTAAATGGAGTTGAATCAAATGCAGTTTTTGGTCCTACGAGCAAGAGTTGTTTTCTGGTAAGAAGAGTCACTATTGCGCTCCCTTTGCCATACATAGTGCAAATAGCCCTCTCGTCTCTTCCCAGCAAGTACAGTGTATTGGACTGAAGAGGAGCTACTGTTCTTGTCAGTTTCCTAAGCAGAGTTGAACTAGATATAGCCCGTGTGTGTAGGAAGCACAGTTCTTTTGTTCTCAGCAAGCTCACTGTTCGGACCCCATAGAAAACACTGTAGAGTAGACGAGTGCTCTTTTCTCAAAAGCAGAGTGTGTTTCTTGTAAGGCGAGCTAGCGTTTGTTTCCCAGTCCTAAATGGAGTTGAATCAAATGTAGTTTTTGGTCCTACGAGCAAGAATTGTTTTCTGATAATAAGAGACACTATTGTGCTCCCATTGTCATACTCAGGGCAAATAGCACTGGCCTCTGTTCCCAGCATGTACAGTGTATTGGACGGAAGAGGAGCTACTGTTCTTGTCAGGTTCCTAAGCAGAGTTGGACTAGATATGGCCCATGTGTGTATGAAGCACAGTTCTTTTGTACTCAGAAACCTCACTGTTCTGACACTACAGGAAACACAGTAGAGTAGAAGAGTGTTCTTTCCTCAAAAGCAGAGTGTGTTTCTTGTAAGGCGAGCTAGCATTTGTTTCCCAGTCCTAAAAGGAGTTGAATCACATGCAGTTTCCGTTCCTATGAGCAAGAGTTTTTTTCTGGTAAGGAAAGTCACTATTGCTCTCCCATTGCCAGACACAGTGCAAATAGCACTCACGTCTGTTCCCAGCAAGTACAGTGTATTGGACTGAAGAGGAGCTACTGTTCTTGTCAGTTTCCTAAGCAGAATAGAACTAGATATGGCCCGTGTGTGTAGGAAGCACAGTTCTTTTGTTCTGAGCAAGCTCACTGTTTGGACCACATAGGAAACACAGTAGAGTAGAAGAGTGCTCTTTTCTCAAAAGCAGAGTGTGTTTCTTGTAAGGCGAGCTAGTGTTTGTTTCCCAGTCCTAAAAGGAGTTGAATCACATGCAGTTTCTAGTCCTACGAGCAAGGGTTGTTTTCTGGTAAGAAGAGTCACTATTGCGCTCCCATTGCCATACACAGTGCAAGTAGCACTGGCGTCTGTACCCAGCATGTACAGTGTATTGGAATGAAGAGGATCTACTGTTCTTGTCAGTTTCCTAAGCAGAGTTGAACTAGATATGGCCTGTGTGTGTAGGAAGCACAGTTCTTTTGTTCTAAGCAAGCTCACTGTTCGGACCCCATAGGAAACACAGTAGAGTAGAAGAGTGCTCTTTTCTCAAAAGCAGAGTGTGTTTCCTGTAAGGCGATCTAGCGTTTGTTTCCCAGTTCTAAATGGAATTGAATCAAATGCAGTTTTTGGTCCTACGAGCAAGAGTTGTTTTCTGGTAAGAAGAGTCACTATTGCGCTCCCTTTGCCATACATAGTGCAAATAGCCCTCTCGTCTCTTCCCAGCAAGTACAGTGTATTGGACTGAAGAGGAGCTACTGTTCTTGTCAGTTTCCTAAGCAGAGTTGAACTAGATATAGCCCGTGTGTGTAGGAAGCACAGTTCTTTTGTTCTCAGCAAGCTCACTGTTCGAACCCCATAGAAAACACTGTAGAGTAGACGAGTGCTCTTTTCTCAAAAGCAGAGTGTGTTTCTTGTAAGGCGAGCTAGCGTTTGTTTCCCAGTCCTAAATGGAGTTGAATCAAATGCAGTTTTTGGTCCTACGAGCAAGAATTGTTTTCTGATAATAAGAGTCACTATTGTGCTCCCATTGCCATACAAAGTACAAATAACACTCGCGTCTGTTTCCAGCAAGTACAGTGTATTGGTCTGAAGAGGAGCTACTGTTCATGTCAGTTTCCTAAGCAAAGTTGAACTAAATAAGGCCCGTGTTTGTAGGAAGCACAGTTCTTTTTTTCTGAGCAAGCTCACTGTTCTAACACCACAGGAAACACAGTAGAGGGAAGAGGGCTCTTTTCTCAAAAGCAGAGTGTGTTTCTTGTAAGGCGAGCTACCGTTTGTTTCCCAGTAATAAATGGAGTTGAAATACACATGCAGTTTCTGGTCCTACCAGCAAGAGATGTTTTCTGGTTAGAAGAGTCACTATTGCTCTCTCTTTGCCATACACAATGCAAATAGCCATCGCGTCTGTTCCCAGCAAGTACAGTGTATTGGACTGAATTGGAGCTACTGTTCTTGTCAGTTTCCTAAGCAGAATTGAACAAGATATGGCCCGTGTTTGTAGGAAGCACAGTTCTTTTGTTCTGAGCAAGCTCACATTTCGAACCCCATAGAAAACACTTTAGAGTAGAAGATTGCATTTTTCTCAAAAGCAGAGTGTGTTTCTTGTAAGGTGAGCTAGCGTTTGTTTTCCAGTCCTAATTGGAGTTGAAATACACATGCAGTTTCTGGTCCTACGAGCAAGAGTTGTTTTCTGGTAAGAAGAGTCACTATTGCGCTCCCTTTGCCATACACAGTGCAAATAGCCCTCGCGTTTGTTCCCAGCAAGTACAGTGTATTGGACTGAAGAGGAGCTACTGTTCTTGTCAGTTTCCTAAGCAGAGTTGAACTAGATATGGCCCATGTGTGTAGGAAGCACAGTTCTTTTGTACTCAGCAAGCTCACTGTTCTGGCCCTATAGGAAACACAGTAGAGTAGAAGAGTGCTCTTTCCTCAAAAGCAGAGTGTGTTTCTTGTAAGGCGAGCTAGCGTTTGTTTCCCAGTCCTAAATGGAGTTGAATCACATGCAGTTTTCGTCCCTATGAGCAAGAATTGTTTTCTGCTAAGGAAAGTCACTATTGCTCTCCCATTGCCATACACAGTGCGAATAGCACTCGCGTCTGTTCCCATCAAGTACAGTGTATTGGACTGAAGAGGAGCTACTGTTCTTGTCAGTTTCCTAAGCAGAATTGAACTAGATATGTCCCATGTGTGTAGGAAGCACAGTTCTTTTGTTCTGAGCAAGCTCACTGTTTGGACCCCATAGGAAACACAGTAGAGTAGAAGAGTGCTCTTTTCTCAAAAGCAGAGTGTGTTTCTTGTAAGGTGAGCTAGCGTTTGTTTAACAGTCGTAAATGGAGTTGAAATACACATGCAGTTTCTGGTCCTACGAGCAAGAGTTGTTTTATGGTAAGAAGAGCCACTATTGTGCTCCCTTTGCCATACACAGTGCAAATAGCCCTCGCGTCTGTTCCCAGCAAGTACAGTGTATTGGACTGAAGAGGAGCTACTGTTCTTGTCAGTTTCCTAAGCAGAGTTGAACTAGATATGGTCCATGTGTGTAGGAAGCACAGTTCTTTTGTTCTGAGCAAGCTCACTGTTCTAGCCCTATAGGAAACACAGTAGAGTAGAAGAGTGCTCTTTTCTCAAAAGCAGAGTGTGTTTCTTGTAAGGCGAGCTCGCGTTTGTTTCCCAGTCCTAAAAGGAGTTGAATCACATGCAGTTTCTGGTCCTACGAGCAAGAGTTTTTTCTGGTAATAAGAGTCACTATTGTGCTCCCATTGTCATACACAGGGCAAATAGCACTGGCCTCTGTTCCCAGCATGTACAGTGTATTGGACTGAAGAGTATCTACTGTTCTTGTCATGTTCCTAAGCAGAGTTGAACGAGATATGGCCCATGTGTGTAGGAAGCACAGTTCTTTTGTACTCAGCAAGCTCACTGTTCTGGCCCTATAGGAAACACAATAGTGTAGAAGAGTGCTCTTTCCTCAAAAGCAGAGTGTGTTTTTTGTAAGGCGAGCTAGCGTTTGTTTCGCAGTCCTAAATGGAGTTGAATCACACGCAGTTTCCGTTCCTATGAGCAAGAGTTGTTTTCTGGTAAGGAAAGTCACTATTGCGCTCCCAATGCCATACACAGTGCAAATAGCACTCGCGTCTGTTCTCAGCAAGTACAGTGTATTGGACTGAAGAGGAGCTACTGTTCTTGTCAGTTTCCTAAGCAGAATTGACCTAGATATGGCCCGTGTGTGTAGGAAGCACAGTTCTTTTGTTCTGAGCAAGCTCACTGTTTGGATCCCATAGGAAACACAGTAGAGTAGACGAGTGCTCTTTTCTCAAAAGCAGAGTGTGTTTCTTGAAAGGCGAGCTAGCGTTTGTTTCGCAGTCCTAAATGGAGTTGAATCTCATGCAGTTTCTGGTCCTACGAGCAAGAGTTGTTTTCTGGTAAGAAGAGTCACTATTGCGCTCCCATTGCCATACACAGTGCAAATAGCACTGGCGTCTGTACCCAGCATGTACAGCGTATTGGACTGAAGAGGATCTACTGTTCTTTTCAGTTTCCTAAGCAGAGATGAACTAGATATGGCCCGTGTGTGTAGGAAGCACAGTTCATTTGTACTCAGCAAGCTCACTGTTCTGGCCCTATAGGAAACACTGTAGAGTAGAAGAGTGCTCTTTCCTCAAAAGCAGAGTGTGTTTTTGTAAGGCGAGCTAGCGTTTGTTTCCCAGTCCTAAATGGAGTTGAATCACATTCAGTTTCCGTTCCTACGAGCATGAATTGTTTTCTGGTAAGGAAAGTCACTATTGCGCTCCCATTGCCATACACAGTGCAAATAGCACTCGCGTCTGTTCCCAGCAAGTACAGTGTATTGGACTGAAGAGGACCTACTGTTCTTGTCAGTTTCTTAAGCAGAATTGAACTAGATATGGCCCGTGTGTGTAGGAAGCACAGTTCTTTTGTTCTGAGCAAGCTCACTGTTTGGATCCCTTAGGAAACACAGTAGAGTAGACGAGTGCTCTTTTCTCAAAAGCAGAGTGTGTTTCTTGTAAGGCGAGCTAGCGTTTGTTTCCCAGTCCTAAATGGAGTTGAATCACATGCAGTTTCTGGTCCTACGATCAAGATTTTTTTTCTGGTAAGAAGAGTCACTATTGCGCTCCCATTGCCATACACAGTGCAAATAGCACTGGCGTCTGTACCCAGCATGTACAGTGTATTGGACTGAAGAGGATCTGCTGTTCTTGTCAGTTTCCTAAGAAGAATTGAACTAGATATGGCCCGTGTGTGTAGGAAGCACAGTTCTTTTGTTCTGAGCAAGCTCCATGTTCAGGCCTTATAGGAAACACAGTAGAGTAGGAGAGTGCTCTTTTCTCAAAAGCAGAGTGTGTTTCTTGTAAGCCGAGCTAGCGTTTGTTTCCCAGTCCTAAATGGAGTTGAATCACATGCAGTTTCTGGTCCTACGAGCAAGAAATTTTTCTGGTAATAAGAGTCACCATTGTGCTCCCCTTGTCATACTCAGGGCAAATAGCACTGGCCTCTGTTCCCAGCATGTACAGTGTATTGGACTGAAGAGGAGCTACTGTTCTTGTCAGGTTCCTAAGAAGTGTTGAACTAGATATGTCCCATGTGTGTAGGAAGCACAGTTCTTTTGTACTCAGCAAGCTCACTGTTCTGGCCCTATAGGAAACACAGTAGAGTAGAAGAGTGCTCTTTCCTCAAAAGCAGAGTGTGTTTCTTGTAAGGCGAGCTAGCGTTTGTTTCCCAGTCCTAAATGGAGTTGAATCACATGCATTTTCCGTTCCTATGAGCAAGAGTTGTTTTCTGCTAAGGAAAGTCACTATTGCTCTCCCATTGCCATACACAGTGCAAATAGCACTCGCGTCTGTTCCCATCAAGTACAGTGTATTGGACTGAAGAGGAGCTACTGTTCTTGTCAGTTTCCTAAGCAGAATTGAACTAGATATGTCCCGTTTGTGTAGGAAGCACAGTTCTTTTGTTCTGAGCAAGCTCACTGTTTGGACCCCATAGGAAACACAGTAGAGTAGAAGAGTGCTCTTTTCACAAAAGCAGAGTGTGTTTCTTGTAAGGCGAGCTAGCGTTTGTTTCCCAGTCCTAAATGGAGTTGAATCACATGCAGTTTCGGGTCCTACGAGCAAGAGTTGTTTTCTGGTAAGAAGGGTCACTATTGCGCTCCCATTGCCATACACAGTGCAATTAGCACTGGCGTCTGTACACAGCATGTACAGGGTATTGGACTGAAGAGGATCTACTGTTCTTTTCACTTTCCTAAGCAGAGTTGAACTAGATATGGCCCGTGTGTGTAGGAAGCACAGTTCTTTTGTTCTGAGCAAGCTCACTGTTCGGACCCCTTAGGAAACACAGTAGAGTAGAAGAGTGCTCTTTTCTCAAAAGCAGAGTGTGTTTCTTGTAAGGCGAGCTAGCGTTTGTTTCCCAGTCCTAAATGGAGTTGAATCACATGCAGTTTCTCGTCCTACGAGCAAGAGTTGTTTTCTGGTAAGAGGAGTCACTATTGCGCTCCCATTGTCACACACAGGGCAAATAGCACTGGCGTCTGTTCCCAGCATGTACAGTCTATTGGGATGAAGAGGTTCTACTGTTCTTGTCAGTTTCCTAAGCAGAATTGAACAAGATATGGCCCGTGTTTGTAGGAAGCACAGTTCTTTTGTTCTGTGAATGCTCACATTTCGAACCCCATAGGAAACACAGTAGAGTAGAAGAGTGCTCTTTTCTCAAAAGCAGAGTGTGTTTCTTGTAAGGCGAGCTCGCGTTTGTTTCCCAGTCCTAAATGGAGTTGAATCACATGCAGTTTTCATTCCTACGAGCAAGAGTTTTTTTCTGGTAATAAGAGTCACTATTGCGCTCCCATTGTCATACACAGGGCAAATAGCACTGGCCTCTGTTCCCAGCATGTACAGTGTATTGGACTGAAGAGGATCTACTGTTCTTGTCAGGTTCCTAAGCAGAGTTGAACGAGATATGGCCCATGTGTGTAGGAAGCACAGTTCTTTTGTACTCAGCAAGCTCACTGTTCTGGCCCTATAGGAAACACAATAGAGTAGAAGAGTGCTCTTTCCTCAAAAGCAGAGTGTGTTTTTTGTAAGGCGAGCTAGCGTTTGTTTCGCAGTCCTAAATGGAGTTGAATCACATGCAGTTTCCGTTCCTATGAGCAAGAGTTGTTTTCTGGTAAGGAAAGTCACTATTGCGCTCCCATTGCCATACACAGTGCAAATAGCACTCGCGTCTGTTCTCAGCAAGTACAGTGTATTGGACTGAAGAGGAGCGACTGTTCTTGTCAGTTTCCTAAGCAGAATTGAACTAGACACGGCCCGTGTGTGTAGGAAGCACAGTTCTTTTGTTCTGAGCAAGCTCACTGTTTGGACCCCATAGGAAACACAGTAGAGTAGACGAGTGCTCTTTTCTCAAAAGCAGAGTGTGTTTCTTGTAAGGCGAGCTAGCGTTTGTTTCCCAGTCCTAAATGGAGTTGAATCACATGCAGTTTCTGGTCCCACGAGCAAGAGTTGTTTTCTGGTAAGAAGAGTCACTATTGCGCTCCCATTGCCATACACAGTGCAAATAGCACTGGCGTCTGTACCCAGCATGTACAGCGTATTGGACTGAAGAGGATCTACTGTTCTTGTCAGTTTCCTAAGCAGAATTGAACTAGATATGGCCCGTGTGTGTAGGAAGCACAGTTCTTTTGTTCCGAGCAAGCTCACTGTTCTGGCCCTACAGGAAACACAGTAGAGTAGAAGAGTGCTCTTTCCTCAAAAGCAGAGTGTGTTTTTGTAAGGCGAGCTAGCGTTTGTTTCGCATTCATAAATGGAGTTGAATCACATTCAGTTTCCGTTCCTACGAGCAAGAGTTGTTTTCTGGTAAGAAGAGTCACTATTGCGCTCCCATTGTCACACACAGGGCAAATAGCACTGGCGTCTGTTCCCAGCATGTACAGTCTATTGGAATGAAGAGGTTCTACTGTTCTTGTCAGTTTCCTAAGCAGAATTGAACAAGATATGGCCCGTGTTTGTAGGAAGCACAGTTCTTTTGTTCTGAGAATGCTCACATTTCGAACCCCTTAGGAAACACAGTAGAGTAGAAGAGTGCTCTTTTCTCAAAAGCAGAGTGTGTTTTTTGTAAGGCGAGCTAGTGTTTGTTTCGCAGTCCTAAATGGAGTTGAATCACATGCAGTTTTCATTCCTACGAGCAAGAGTTGTTTTCTGGTAAGGAAAGTCACTATTGCACTCCTATTGCCGTACACAGTGCAAAAGCACTCGCGTCTGTTCCCAGCAAGTACAGTGTATTGGACTGAAGAGGAGCTACTGTTCTTGTCAGTTTCCTAAGCAGAATTGAAGTAGATATGGGCCGTGTGTGTACGAAGCACAGTTCTTTTGTTCTGAGCAAGCTCACTGTTTGGACCCCATAGGAAACACAGTAGAGTAGAAGAGTGCTCTTTCCTCAAAAGCAGATTTTGTTTTTTGTAAGGCGAGCTAGCGTTTGTTTCGCAGTCCTAAATGGAGTTGAATCACATGCAGTTTCCATTCCTACGAGCAAGAGATGTTTTCTGGTAAGGAAAGTCACTATTGCGCTCCCATTGCTGTACACAGTGCAAAAAGCACTCGCGTCTGTTCCCAGCAAGTACAGTGTATTGGACTGAAGAGGAGCTACTGTTCTTGTCAGTTTCCTAAGCAGAATTGAACTAGATATGGCCCGTGTGTGTACGAAGCACAGTTCTTTTGTTCTGAGAAAGCTCACTGTTTGGACCCCATAGGAAACACAGTAGAGTAGAAGAGTGCTCTTTTCTCAAAAGCAGAGTGTGTTTCTTGTAAGGCGAGCTAGCGTTTGTTTCCCAGTCCTAAATGGAGTTGAATCACATGCAGTTTCTGGTCCTACGAGCAAGAGTTGTTTTCTGGTAAGAAAAGTCACTATTGCGCTCCCATTGCCATACACAGTGCAAATAGCACTGGCGTCTGTACCCAGCATGTACAGTGTATTGGACTGAAGAGGATCTGCTGTTCTTGTCAGTTTCCTAAGAAGAATTGAGCTAGATATGGCCCGTGTGTGTAGGAAGCACAGTTCTTTTGTTCTCAGCAAGCTCCATGTTCTGGCCCTGTAGGAAACACAGTAGAGTAGGAGAGTGCTCATTTCTCAAAAGCAGAGTGTGTTTCTTGTAAGTCGAGCTAGCGTTAGTTTCCCAGTCCTAAATGGAGTTGAATCACATGCAGTTTCTGGTCCTACGAGCAAGAAAATTTTCTGGTAATAAGAGTCACTATTGTGCTCCCATTGTCATACTCAGGGCAAATAGCCCTCTCCTCTGTTCCCAGCATGTACAGTGTATTGGACTGAAGAGGAGCTACTGTTCTTGTCAGGTTCCTAAGCAGAGTTGAACTAGATATGGCCCATGTGTGTAGGAAGCACAGTTCTTTTGTACTCAGCAAGCTCACTGTTCTGACACTATTGAAAACACAGTAGAGTAGAAGAGTGTTCTTTCCTCAAAAGCAGAGTGTGTTTTTTGTAAGGCGAGCTAGTGTTTGTTTCCCAGTCCTAAAAGGAGTTGAATCACATGCATTTTCCGTTCCTACGAGCAAGAGTTGTTTTCTGGTAAGGAAAGTCACTATTGCGCTCCCATTGCCATACACAGTGCAAATAGCACTCACGTCTGTTCCCAGCAAGTACAGTTTATTGGACTGAAGAGGAGCTACTGTTCTTGTCAGTTTCCTAAGCAGAATTGAACTAGATATGGCCCGTGTGTGTAGGAAGCACAGTTCTTTTGTTCTGAGCAAGCTAACTGTTTGGACCCCATAGGAAACACAGTAGAGTAGAAGAGTGCTCTTTTCTCAAAAGCAGAGTGTGTTTCTTGTAAGGCGAGCTAGTGTTAGTTTCCCAGTCCTAAAAGGAGTTGAATCACATGCAGTTTCTAGTCCTACGAGCAAGGGTTGTTTTCTGGTAAGAAGAGTCACTATTGCCCTCCCATTGCCATACACAGTGCAAGTAGCACTGGCGTCTGTACCCAGCATGTACAGTGTATTGGAATGAAGAGGATCTACTGTTCTTGTCAGTTTCCTAAGCAGAGTTGAACTAGGTATGGCCTGTGTGTGTAGGAAGCACAGTTCTTTTGTTCTAAGCAAGCTCACTGTTCGGACCCCATAGGAAACACAGTAGAGTAGAAGAGTGCTCTTTTCTCAAAAGCAGAGTGTGTTTCCTGTAAGGCGATCTAGCGTTTGTTTCCCAGTTCTAAATGGAGTTGAATCAAATGCAGTTTTTGGTCCTACGAGCAAGAGTTGTTTTCTGGTAAGAAGAGTCACTATTGCGCTCCCTTTGCCATACATAGTGCAAATAGCCCTCTCGTCTCTTCCCAGCAAGTACAGTGTATTGGACTGAAGAGGAGCTACTGTTCTTGTCAGTTTCCTAAGCAGAGTTGAACTAGATATAGCCCGTGTGTGTAGGAAGCACAGTTCTTTTGTTCTCAGCAAGCTCACTGTTCGGACCCCATAGAAAACACTGTAGAGTAGACGAGTGCTCTTTTCGCAAAAGCAGAGTGTGTTTCTTGTAAGGCGAGCTAGCGTTTGTTTCCCAGTCCTAAATGGAGTTGAATCAAATGCAGTTTTTGGTCCTACGAGCAAGAATTGTTTTCTGATAATAAGAGTCACTATTGTGCTCCCATTGTCATACTCAGGGCAAATAGCACTGGCCTCTGTTCCCAGCATGTACAGTGTATTGGACGGAAGAGGAGCTACTGTTCTTGTCAGGTTCCTAAGCAGAGTTGGACTAGATATGGCCCATGTGTGTATGAAGCACAGTTCTTTTGTACTCAGAAACCTCACTGTTCTGACACTACAGGAAACACAGTAGAGTAGAAGAGTGTTCTTTCCTCAAAAGCAGAGTGTGTTTCTTGTAAGGCGAGCTAGCATTTGTTTCCCAGTCCTAAAAGGAGTTGAATCACATGCAGTTTCCGTTCCTATGAGCAAGAGTTTTTTTCTGGTAAGGAAAGTCACTATTGCTCTCCCATTGCCAGACACAGTGCAAATAGCACTCACGTCTGTTCCCAGCAAGTACAGTGTATTGGACTGAAGAGGAGCTACTGTTCTTGTCAGTTTCCTAAGCAGAATAGAACTAGATATGGCCCGTGTGTGTAGGAAGCACAGTTCTTTTGTTCTGAGCAAGCTCACTGTTTGGACCCCATAGGAAACACAGTAGAGTAGAAGAGTGCTCTTTTCTCAAAAGCAGAGTGTGTTTCTTGTAAGGCGAGCTAGTGTTTGTTTCCCAGTCCTAAAAGGAGTTGAATCACATGCAGTTTCTAGTCCTACGAGCAAGGGTTGTTTTCTGGTAAGAAGAGTCACTATTGCGCTCCCATTGCCATACACAGTGCAAGTAGCACTGGCGTCTGTACCCAGCATGTACAGTGTATTGGAATGAAGAGGATCTACTGTTCTTGTCAGTTTCCTAAGCAGAGTTGAACTAGATATGGCCTGTGTGTGTAGGAAGCACAGTTCTTTTGTTCTAAGCAAGCTCACTGTTCGGACCCCATAGGAAACACAGTAGAGTAGAAGAGTGCTCTTTTCTCAAAAGCAGAGTGTGTTTCCTGTAAGGCGATCTAGCGTTTGTTTCCCAGTTCTAAATGGAATTGAATCAAATGCAGTTTTTGGTCCTACGAGCAAGAGTTGTTTTCTGGTAAGAAGAGTCACTATTGTGCTCCCTTTGCCATACATAGTGCAAATAGCCCTCTCGTCTCTTCCCAGCAAGTACAGTGTATTGGACTGAAGAGGAGCTACTGTTCTTGTCAGTTTCCTAAGCAGAGTTGAACTAGGTATAGCCCGTGTGTGTAGGAAGCACAGTTCTTTTGTTCTCAGCAAGCTCACTGTTCGGACCCCATAGAAAACACTGTAGAGTAGACGAGTGCTCTTTTCTCAAAAGCAGAGTGTGTTTCTTGTAAGGCGAGCTAGCGTTTGTTTCCCAGTCCTAAATGGAGTTGAATCAAATGCAGTTTTTGGTCCTACGAGCAAGAATTGTTTTCTGATAATAAGAGTCACTATTGTGCTCCCATTGCCATACAAAGTACAAATAACACTCGCGTCTGTTTCCAGCAAGTACAGTGTATTGGTCTGAAGAGGAGCTACTGTTCATGTCAGTTTCCTAAGCAAAGTTGAACTAAATAAGGCCCGTGTTTGTAGGAAGTACAGTTCTTTTGTTCTGAGCAAGCTCACTGTTCTAACCCCATAGGAAACACAGTGGAGGGAAGAGTGCTCTTTTCTCAAAAGCAGAGTGTGTTTCTTGTAAGGCGAGCTACCGTTTGTTTCCCAGTAATAAATGGAGTTGAAATACACATGCAGTTTCTGGTCCTACCAGCAAGAGATGTTTTCTGGTTAGAAGAGTCACTATTGCTCTCTCTTTGCCATACACAATGCAAATAGCCATCGCGTCTGTTCCCAGCAAGTACAGTGTATTGGACTGAATTGGAGCTACTGTTCTTGTCAGTTTCCTAAGCAGAATTGAACAAGATATGGCCCGTGTGTAGGAAGCACAGTTCTTTTGTTCTGAGCAAGCTCACATTTCGAACCCCATAGAAAACACTTTAGAGTAGAAGAGTGCATTTTTCTCAAAAGCAGAGTGTGTTTCTTGTAAGGTGAGCTAGCGTTTGTTTTCCAGTCCTAATTGGAGTTGAAATACACATGCAGTTTCTGGTCCTACGAGCAAGAGTTGTTTTCTGGTAAGAAGAGTCACTATTGCGCTCCCTTTGCCATACACAGTGCAAATAGCCCTCGCGTTTGTTCCCAGCAAGTACAGTGTATTGGACTGAAGAGGAGCTACTGTTCTTGTCAGTTTCCTAAGCAGCTTTGAACTAGATATGGCCCATGTGTGTAGGAAGCACAGTTCTTTTGTACTCAGCAAGCTCACTGTTCTGGCCCTATAGGAAACACAGTAGAGTAGAAGAGTGCTCTTTCCTCAAAAGCAGAGTGTGTTTCTTGTAAGGCGAGCTAGCGTTTGTTTCCCAGTCCTAAATGGAGTTGAATCACATGCAGTTTTCGTCCCTATGAGCAAGAATTGTTTTCTGCTAAGGAAAGTCACTATTGCTCTCCCATTGCCATACACAGTGCGAAAAGCACTCGCGTCTGTTCCCATCAAGTACAGTGTATTGGACTGAAGAGGAGCTACTGTTCTTGTCAGTTTCCTAAGCAGAATTGAACTAGATATGTCCCATGTGTGTAGGAAGCACAGTTCTTTTGTTCTGAGCAAGCTCACTGTTTGGACCCCATAGGAAACACAGTAGAGTAGAAGAGTGCTCTTTTCTCAAAAGCAGAGTGTGTTTCTTGTAAGGTGAGCTAGCGTTTGTTTAACAGTCGTAAATGGAGTTGAAATACACATGCAGTTTCTGGTCCTACGAGCAAGAGTTGTTTTCTGGTAAGAAGAGCCACTATTGTGCTCCCTTTGCCATACACAGTGCAAATAGCCCTCGCGTCTGTTCCCAGCAAGTACAGTGTATTGGACTGAAGAGGAGCTACTGTTCTTGTCAGTTTCCTAAGCAGAGTTGAACTAGATATGGTCCATGTGTGTAGGAAGCACAGTTCTTTTGTTCTGAGCAAGCTCACTGTTCTAGCACTATAGGAAACACAGTAGAGTAGAAGAGTGCTCTTTTCTCAAAAGCAGAGTGTGTTTCTTGTAAGGCGAGCTCGCGTTTGTTTCCCAGTCCTAAAAGGACTTGAATCACATGCAGTTTCTGGTCCTACGAGCAAGAGTTTTTTCTGGTAATAAGAGTCACTATTGTGCTCCCATTGTCATACACAGGGCAAATAGCACTGGCCTCTGTTCCCAGCATGTACAGTGTATTGGACTGAAGAGTATCTACTGTTCTTGTCATGTTCCTAAGCAGAGTTGAACGAGATATGGCCCATGTGTGTAGGAAGCACAGTTCTTTTGTACTCAGCAAGCTCACTGTTCTGGCCCTATAGGAAACACAATAGTGTAGAAGAGTGCTCTTTCCTCAAAAGCAGAGTGTGTTTTTTGTAAGGCGAGCTAGCGTTTGTTTCGCAGTCCTAAATGGAGTTGAATCACACGCAGTTTCCGTTCCTTTGAGCAAGAGTTGTTTTCTGGTAAGGAAAGTCACTATTGCGCTCCCAATGCCATACACAGTGCAAATAGCACTCGCGTCTGTTCTCAGCAAGTACAGTGTATTGGACTGAAGAGGAGCTACTGTTCTTGTCAGTTTCCTAAGCAGAATTGACCTAGATATGGCCCGTGTGTGTAGGAAGCACAGTTCTTTTGTTCTGAGCAAGCTCACTGTTTGGATCCCATAGGAAACACAGTAGAGTAGAAGAGTGCTCTTTTCTCAAAAGCAGAGTCTGTTTCTTGAAAGGCGAGCTAGCGTTTGTTTCGCAGTCCTAAATGGAGTTGAATCTCATGCAGTTTCTGGTCCTACGAGCAAGAGTTGTTTTCTGGTAAGAAGAGTCACTATTGCGCTCCCATTGCCATACACAGTGCAAATAGCACTGGCGTCTGTACCCAGCATGTACAGCGTATTGGACTGAAGAGGAGCTACTGTTCTTTTCAGTTTCCTAAGCAGAGTTGAACTAGATATGGCCCGTGTGTGTAGGAAGCACAGTTCATTTGTACTCAGCAAGCTCACTGTTCTGGCCCTATAGGAAACACTGTAGAGTAGAAGAGTGCTCTTTCCTCAAAAGCAGAGTGTGTTTTTGTAAGGCGAGCTAGCGTTTGTTTCCTAGTCCTAAATGGAGTTGAATCACATTCAGTTTCCGTTCCTACGAGCATGAATTGTTTTCTGGTAAGGAAAGTCACTATTGCGCTCCCATTGCCATACACAGTGCAAATAGCACTCGCGTCTGTTCCCAGCAAGTACAGTGTATTGGACTGAAGAGGACCTACTGTTCTTGTCAGTTTCTTAAGCAGAATTGAACTAGATATGGCCCGTGTGTGTAGGAAGCACAGTTCTTTTGTTCTGAGCAAGCTCACTGTTTGGATCCCATAGGAAACACAGTAGAGTAGACGAGTGCTCTTTTCTCAAAAGCAGAGTGTGTTTCTTGTAAGGCGAGCTAGCGTTTGTTTCCCAGTCCTAAATGGAGTTGAATCACATGCAGTTTCTGGTCCTACGATCAAGAGTTTTTTTCTGGTAAGAAGAGTCACTATTGCGCTCCCATTGCCATACACAGTGCAAATAGCACTGGCGTCTGTACCCAGCATGTACAGTGTATTGGACTGAAGAGGATCTGCTGTTCTTGTCAGTTTCCTAAGAAGAATTGAACTAGATATGGCCCGTGTGTGTAGGAAGCACAGTTCTTTTGTTCTGAGCAAGCTCCATGTTCAGGCCTTATAGGAAACACAGTAGAGTAGGAGAGTGCTCTTTTCTCAAAAGCAGAGTGTGTTTCTTGTAAGCCGAGCTAGCGTTTGTTTCCCAGTCCTAAATGGAGTTGAATCACATGCAGTTTCTGGTCCTACGAGCAAGAAATTTTTCTGGTAATAAGAGTCACCATTGTGCTCCCCTTGTCATACTCAGGGCAAATAGCACTGGCCTCTGTTCCCAGCATGTACAGTGTATTGGACTGAAGAGGAGCTACTGTTCTTGTCAGGTTCCTAAGAAGTGTTGAACTAGATATGGCCCATGTGTGTAGGAAGCACAGTTCTTTTGTACTCAGCAAGCTCACTGTTCCGGCCCTATAGGAAACACAGTAGAGTAGAAGAGTGCTCTTTCCTCAAAAGCAGAGTGTGTTTCTTGTAAGGCGAGCTAGCGTTTGTTTCCCAGTCCTAAATGGAGTTGAATCACATGCATTTTCCGTTCCTATGAGCAAGAGTTGTTTTCTGCTAAGGAAAGTCACTATTGCTCTCCCATTGCCATACACAGTGCAAATAGCACTCGCGTCTGTTCCCATCAAGTACAGTGTATTGGACTGAAGAGGAGCTACTGTTCTTGTCAGTTTCCTAAGCAGAATTGAACTAGATATGTCCCGTTTGTGTAGGAAGCACAGTTCTTTTGTTCTGAGCAAGCTCACTGTTTGGACCCCATAGGAAACACAGTAGAGTAGAAGAGTGCTCTTTTCACAAAAGCAGAGTGTGTTTCTTGTAAGGCGAGCTAGCGTTTGTTTCCCAGTCCTAAATGGAGTTGAATCACATGCAGTTTCGGGTCCTACGAGCAAGAGTTGTTTTCTGGTAAGAAGGGTCACTATTGCGCTCCCATTGCCATACACAGTGCAATTAGCACTGGCGTCTGTACACAGCATGTACAGGGTATTGGACTGAAGAGGATCTACTGTTCTTTTCACTTTCCTAAGCAGAGTTGAACTAGATATGGCCCGTGTGTGTAGGAAGCACAGTTCTTTTGTTCTGAGCAAGCTCACTGTTCGGACCCCTTAGGAAACACAGTAGAGTAGAAGAGTGCTCTTTTCTCAAAAGCAGAGTGTGTTTCTTGTAAGGCGAGCTAGCGTTTGTTTCCCAGTCCTAAATGGAGTTGAATCACATGCAGTTTCTCGTCCTACGAGCAAGAGTTGTTTTCTGGTAAGAGGAGTCACTATTGCGCTCCCATTGTCACACACAGGGCAAATAGCACTGGCGTCTGTTCCCAGCATGTACAGTCTATTGGGATGAAGAGGTTCTACTGTTCTTGTCAGTTTCCTAAGCAGAATTGAACAAGATATGGCCCGTGTTTGTAGGAAGCACAGTTCTTTTGTTCTGTGAATGCTCACATTTCGAACCCCATAGGAAACACAGTAGAGTAGAAGAGTGCTCTTTTCTCAAAAGCAGAGTGTGTTTCTTGTAAGGCGAGCTCGCGTTTGTTTCCCAGTCCTAAATGGAGTTGAATCACATGCAGTTTCTGGTCCTACGAGCAAGAGTTTTTTTCTGGTAATAAGAGTCACTATTGCGCTCCCATTGTCATACACAGGGCAAATAGCACTGGCCTCTGTTCCCAGCATGTACAGTGTATTGGACTGAAGAGGATCTACTGTTCTTGTCAGGTTCCTAAGCAGAGTTGAACGAGATATGGCCCATGTGTGTAGGAAGCACAGTTCTTTTGTACTCAGCAAGCTCACTGTTCTGGCCCTATAGGAAACACAATAGAGTAGAAGAGTGCTCTTTCCTCAAAAGCAGAGTGTGTTTTTTGTAAGGCGAGCTAGCGTTTGTTTCGCAGTCCTAAATGGAGTTGAATCACATGCAGTTTCCGTTCCTATGAGCAAGAGTTGTTTTCTGGTAAGGAAAGTCACTATTGCGCTCCCATTGCCATACACAGTGCAAATAGCACTCGCGTCTGTTCTCAGCAAGTACAGTGTATTGGACTGAAGAGGAGCGACTGTTCTTGTCAGTTTCCTAAGCAGAATTGAACTAGATACGGCCCGTGTGTGTAGGAAGCACAGTTCTTTTGTTCTGAGCAAGCTCACTGTTTGGACCCCATAGGAAACACAGTAGAGTAGACGAGTGCTCTTTTCTCAAAAGCAGAGTGTGTTTCTTGTAAGGCGAGCTAGCGTTTGTTTCCCAGTCCTAAATGGAGTTGAATCACATGCAGTTTCTGGTCCCACGAGCAAGAGTTGTTTTCTGGTAAGAAGAGTCACTATTGCGCTCCCATTGCCATACACAGTGCAAATAGCACTGGCGTCTGTACCCAGCATGTACAGCGTATTGGACTGAAGAGGATCTACTGTTCTTGTCAGTTTCCTAAGCAGAATTGAACTAGATATGGCCCGTGTGTGTAGGAAGCACAGTTCTTTTGTTCCGAGCAAGCTCACTGTTCTGGCCCTACAGGAAACACAGTAGAGTAGAAGAGTGCTCTTTCCTCAAAAGCAGAGTGTGTTTTTGTAAGGCGAGCTAGCGTTTGTTTCGCATTCATAAATGGAGTTGAATCACATTCAGTTTCCGTTCCTACGAGCAAGAGTTTTTTCTGGTAATAAGAGTCACTATTGTGCTCCCATTGTCATACACAGGGCAAATAGCACTGGCCTCTGTTCCCAGCATGTACAGTGTATTGGACTGAAGAGTATCTACTGTTCTTGTCATGTTCCTAAGCAGAGTTGAACGAGATATGGCCCATGTGTGTAGGAAGCACAGTTCTTTTGTACTCAGCAAGCTCACTGTTCTGGCCCTATAGGAAACACAATAGTGTAGAAGAGTGCTCTTTCCTCAAAAGCAGAGTGTGTTTTTTGTAAGGCGAGCTAGCGTTTGTTTCGCAGTCCTAAATGGAGTTGAATCACACGCAGTTTCCGTTCCTTTGAGCAAGAGTTGTTTTCTGGTAAGGAAAGTCACTATTGCGCTCCCAATGCCATACACAGTGCAAATAGCACTCGCGTCTGTTCTCAGCAAGTACAGTGTATTGGACTGAAGAGGAGCTACTGTTCTTGTCAGTTTCCTAAGCAGAATTGACCTAGATATGGCCCGTGTGTGTAGGAAGCACAGTTCTTTTGTTCTGAGCAAGCTCACTGTTTGGATCCCATAGGAAACACAGTAGAGTAGAAGAGTGCTCTTTTCTCAAAAGCAGAGTCTGTTTCTTGAAAGGCGAGCTAGCGTTTGTTTCGCAGTCCTAAATGGAGTTGAATCTCATGCAGTTTCTGGTCCTACGAGCAAGAGTTGTTTTCTGGTAAGAAGAGTCACTATTGCGCTCCCATTGCCATACACAGTGCAAATAGCACTGGCGTCTGTACCCAGCATGTACAGCGTATTGGACTGAAGAGGAGCTACTGTTCTTTTCAGTTTCCTAAGCAGAGTTGAACTAGATATGGCCCGTGTGTGTAGGAAGCACAGTTCATTTGTACTCAGCAAGCTCACTGTTCTGGCCCTATAGGAAACACTGTAGAGTAGAAGAGTGCTCTTTCCTCAAAAGCAGAGTGTGTTTTTGTAAGGCGAGCTAGCGTTTGTTTCCCAGTCCTAAATGGAGTTGAATCACATTCAGTTTCCGTTCCTACGAGCATGAATTGTTTTCTGGTAAGGAAAGTCACTATTGCGCTCCCATTGCCATACACAGTGCAAATAGCACTCGCGTCTGTTCCCAGCAAGTACAGTGTATTGGACTGAAGAGGACCTACTGTTCTTGTCAGTTTCTTAAGCAGAATTGAACTAGATATGGCCCGTGTGTGTAGGAAGCACAGTTCTTTTGTTCTGAGCAAGCTCACTGTTTGGATCCCATAGGAAACACAGTAGAGTAGACGAGTGCTCTTTTCTCAAAAGCAGAGTGTGTTTCTTGTAAGGCGAGCTAGCGTTTGTTTCCCAGTCCTAAATGGAGTTGAATCACATGCAGTTTCTGGTCCTACGATCAAGAGTTTTTTTCTGGTAAGAAGAGTCACTATTGCGCTCCCATTGCCATACACAGTGCAAATAGCACTGGCGTCTGTACCCAGCATGTACAGTGTATTGGACTGAAGAGGATCTGCTGTTCTTGTCAGTTTCCTAAGAAGAATTGAACTAGATATGGCCCGTGTGTGTAGGAAGCACAGTTCTTTTGTTCTGAGCAAGCTCCATGTTCAGGCCTTATAGGAAACACAGTAGAGTAGGAGAGTGCTCTTTTCTCAAAAGCAGAGTGTGTTTCTTGTAAGCCGAGCTAGCGTTTGTTTCCCAGTCCTAAATGGAGTTGAATCACATGCAGTTTCTGGTCCTACGAGCAAGAAATTTTTCTGGTAATAAGAGTCACCATTGTGCTCCCCTTGTCATACTCAGGGCAAATAGCACTGGCCTCTGTTCCCAGCATGTACAGTGTATTGGACTGAAGAGGAGCTACTGTTCTTGTCAGGTTCCTAAGAAGTGTTGAACTAGATATGGCCCATGTGTGTAGGAAGCACAGTTCTTTTGTACTCAGCAAGCTCACTGTTCTGGCCCTATAGGAAACACAGTAGAGTAGAAGAGTGCTCTTTCCTCAAAAGCAGAGTGTGTTTCTTGTAAGGCGAGCTAGCGTTTGTTTCCCAGTCCTAAATGGAGTTGAATCACATGCATTTTCCGTTCCTATGAGCAAGAGTTGTTTTCTGCTAAGGAAAGTCACTATTGCTCTCCCATTGCCATACACAGTGCAAATAGCACTCGCGTCTGTTCCCATCAAGTACAGTGTATTGGACTGAAGAGGAGCTACTGTTCTTGTCAGTTTCCTAAGCAGAATTGAACTAGATATGTCCCGTTTGTGTAGGAAGCACTGTTCTTTTGTTCTGAGCAAGCTCACTGTTTGGACCCCATAGGAAACACAGTAGAGTAGAAGAGTGCTCTTTTCACAAAAGCAGAGTGTGTTTCTTGTAAGGCGAGCTAGCGTTTGTTTCCCAGTCCTAAATGGAGTTGAATCACATGCAGTTTCGGGTCCTACGAGCAAGAGTTGTTTTCTGGTAAGAAGGGTCACTATTGCGCTCCCATTGCCATACACAGTGCAATTAGCACTGGCGTCTGTACACAGCATGTACAGGGTATTGGACTGAAGAGGATCTACTGTTCTTTTCACTTTCCTAAGCAGAGTTGAACTAGATATGGCCCGTGTGTGTAGGAAGCACAGTTCTTTTGTTCTGAGCAAGCTCACTGTTCGGACCCCTTAGGAAACACAGTAGAGTAGAAGAGTGCTCTTTTCTCAAAAGCAGAGTGTGTTTCTTGTAAGGCGAGCTAGCGTTTGTTTCCCAGTCCTAAATGGAGTTGAATCACATGCAGTTTCTCGTCCTACGAGCAAGAGTTGTTTTCTGGTAAGAGGAGTCACTATTGCGCTCCCATTGTCACACACAGGGCAAATAGCACTGGCGTCTGTTCCCAGCATGTACAGTCTATTGGGATGAAGAGGTTCTACTGTTCTTGTCAGTTTCCTAAGCAGAATTGAACAAGATATGGCCCGTGTTTGTAGGAAGCACAGTTCTTTTGTTCTGTGAATGCTCACATTTCGAACCCCATAGGAAACACAGTAGAGTAGAAGAGTGCTCTTTTCTCAAAAGCAGAGTGTGTTTCTTGTAAGGCGAGCTCGCGTTTGTTTCCCAGTCCTAAATGGAGTTGAATCACATGCAGTTTCTGGTCCTACGAGCAAGAGTTTTTTTCTGGTAATAAGAGTCACTATTGCGCTCCCATTGTCATACACAGGGCAAATAGCACTGGCCTCTGTTCCCAGCATGTACAGTGTATTGGACTGAAGAGGATCTACTGTTCTTGTCAGGTTCCTAAGCAGAGTTGAACGAGATATGGCCCATGTGTGTAGGAAGCACAGTTCTTTTGTACTCAGCAAGCTCACTGTTCTGGCCCTATAGGAAACACAATAGAGTAGAAGAGTGCTCTTTCCTCAAAAGCAGAGTGTGTTTTTTGTAAGGCGAGCTAGCGTTTGTTTCGCAGTCCTAAATGGAGTTGAATCGCATGCAGTTTCCGTTCCTATGAGCAAGAGTTGCTTTCTGGTAAGGAAAGTCACTATTGCGCTCCCATTGCCATACACAGTGCAAATAGCACTCGCGTCTGTTCTCAGCAAGTACAGTGTATTGGACTGAAGAGGAGCGACTGTTCTTGTCAGTTTCCTAAGCAGAATTGAACTAGATACGGCCCGTGTGTGTAGGAAGCACAGTTCTTTTGTTCTGAGCAAGCTCACTGTTTGGACCCCATAGGAAACACAGTAGAGTAGACGAGTGCTCTTTTCTCAAAAGCAGAGTGTGTTTCTTGTAAGGCGAGCTAGCGTTTGTTTCCCAGTCCTAAATGGAGTTGAATCACATGCAGTTTCTGGTCCCACGAGCAAGAGTTGTTTTCTGGTAAGAAGAGTCACTATTGCGCTCCCATTGCCATACACAGTGCAAATAGCACTGGCGTCTGTACCCAGCATGTACAGCGTATTGGACTGAAGAGGATCTACTGTTCTTGTCAGTTTCCTAAGCAGAATTGAACTAGATATGGCCCGTGTGTGTAGGAAGCACAGTTCTTTTGTTCCGAACAAGCTCACTGTTCTGGCCCTACAGGAAACACAGTAGAGTAGAAGAGTGCTCTTTCCTCAAAAGCAGAGTGTGTTTTTGTAAGGCGAGCTAGCGTTTGTTTCGCATTCATAAATGGAGTTGAATCACATTCAGTTTCCGTTCCTACGAGCAAGAGTTGTTTTCTGGTAAGAAGAGTCACTATTGCACTCCCATTGTCACACACAGGGCAAATAGCACTGGCGTCTGTTCCCAGCATGTACAGTCTATTGGAATGAAGAGGTTCTACTGTTCTTGTCAGTTTCCTAAGCAGAATTGAACAAGATATGGCCCGTGTTTGTAGGAAGCACAGTTCTTTTGTTCTGAGAATGCTCACATTTCGAACCCCTTAGGAAACACAGTAGAGTAGAAGAGTGCTCTTTTCTCAAAAGCAGAGTGTGTTTTTTGTAAGGCGAGCTAGTGTTTGTTTCGCAGTCCTAAATGGAGTTGAATCACATGCAGTTTTCATTCCTACGAGCAAGAGTTGTTTTCTGGTAAGGAAAGTCACTATTGTGCTCCTATTGCCGTACACAGTGCAAAAGCACTCGCGTCTGTTCCCAGCAAGTACAGTGTATTGGACTGAAGAGGAGCTACTTTTCTTGTCAGTTTCCTAAGCAGAATTGAAGTAGATATGGGCCGTGTGTGTACGAAGCACAGTTCTTTTGTTCTGAGCAAGCTCACTGTTTGGACCCCATAGGAAACACAGTAGAGTAGAAGAGTGCTCTTTCCTCAAAAGCAGATTTTGTTTTTTGTAAGGCGAGCTAGCGTTTGTTTCGCAGTCCTAAATGGAGTTGAATCACATGCAGTTTCCATTCCTACGAGCAAGAGATGTTTTCTGGTAAGGAAAGTCACTATTGCGCTCCCATTGCTGTACACAGTGCAAAAAGCACTCACGTCTGTTCCCAGCAAGTACAGTGTATTGGACTGAAGAGGAGCTACTGTTCTTGTCAGTTTCCTAGGCAGAATTGAACTAGATATGGCCCGTGTGTGTACGAAGCACAGTTCTTTTGTTCTGAGAAAGCTCACTGTTTGGACCCCATAGGAAACACAGTAGAGTAGAAGAGTGCTCTTTTCTCAAAAGCAGAGTGTGTTTCTTGTAAGGCGAGCTAGCGTTTGTTTCCCAGTCCTAAATGGAGTTGAATCACATGCAGTTTCTGGTCCTACGAGCAAGAGTTGTTTTCTGGTAAGAAAAGTCACTATTGCGCTCCCATTGCCATACACAGTGCAAATAGCACTGGCGTCTGTACCCAGCATGTACAGTGTATTGGACTGAAGAGGATCTGCTGTTCTTGTCAGTTTCCTAAGAAGAATTGAGCTAGATATGGCCCGTGTGTGTAGGAAGCACAGTTCTTTTGTTCTGAGCAAGCTCCATGTTCTGGCCCTGTAGGAAACACAGTAGAGTAGGAGAGTGCTCTTTTCTCAAAAGCAGAGTGTGTTTCTTGTAAGTCGAGCTAGCGTTAGTTTCCCAGTCCTAAATGGAGTTGAATCACATGCAGTTTCTGGTCCTACGAGAAAGAAAATTTTCTGGTAATAAGAGTCACTATTGTGCTCCCATTGTCATACTCAGGGCAAATAGCCCTCTCCTCTGTTCCCAGCATGTACAGTGTATTGGACTGAAGAGGAGCTACTGTTCTTGTCAGGTTGCTAAGCAGAGTTGAACTAGATATGGCCCATGTGTGTAGGAAGCACAGTTCTTTTGTACTCAGCAAGCTCACTGTTCTGACACTATTGAAAACACAGTAGAGTAGAAGAGTGTTCTTTCCTCAAAAGCAGAGTGTGTTTTTTGTAAGGCGAGCTAGTGTTTGTTTCCCAGTCCTAAAAGGAGTTGAATCACATGCATTTTCCGTTCCTACGAGCAAGAGTTGTTTTCTGGTAAGGAAAGTCACTATTGCGCTCCCATTGCCATACACAGTGCAAATAGCACTCACGTCTGTTCCCAGCAAGTACAGTTTATTGGACTGAAGAGGAGCTACTGTTCTTGTCAGTTTCCTAAGCAGAATTGAACTAGATATGGCCCGTGTGTGTAGGAAGCACAGTTCTTTTGTTCTGAGCAAGCTAACTGTTTGGACCCCATAGGAAACACAGTAGAGTAGAAGAGTGCTCTTTTCTCAAAAGCAGAGTGTGTTTCTTGTAAGGCGAGCTAGTGTTAGTTTCCCAGTCCTAAAAGGAGTTGAATCACATGCAGTTTCTAGTCCTACGAGCAAGGGTTGTTTTCTGGTAAGAAGAGTCACTATTGCCCTCCCATTGCCATACACAGTGCAAGTAGCACTGGCGTCTGTACCCAGCATGTACAGTGTATTGGAATGAAGAGGATCTACTGTTCTGGTCAGTTTCCTCAGCAGAGTTGAACTAGATATGGCCTGTGTGTGTAGGAAGCACAGTTCTTTTGTTCTGAGCAAGCTCACTGTTTGGACCCCATAGGAAACACAGTAGAGTAGAAGAGTGCTCTTTTCTCAAAAGCAGAGTGTGTTTCTTGTAAGGCGAGCTAGCGTTTGTTTCCCAGTTCTAAATGGAGTTGAATCAAATGCAGTTTTTGGTCCTACGAGCAAGAGTTGTTTTCTGGTAAGAAGAGTCACTATTGCGCTCCCTTTGCCATACATAGTGCAAATAGCCCTCTCCTCTGTTCCCAGCACGTACAGTGTATTGGACTGAAGAGGAGCTACTGTTCTTGTCAGTTTCCTAAGCAGAGTTGAACTAGATATGGCCCGTGTGTGTAGGAAGCACAGTTCTTTTGTTCTCAGCAAGCTCACTGTTAGGACCCCATAGAAAACACAGTAGAGTAGACGAGTGTTCTTTTCTCAAAAGCAGAGTGTGTTTCTTGTAAGGCGAGCTAGCGTTTGTTTCCCAGTCCTAAATGGAGTTGAATCAAATGCAGTTTTTGGTCCTACGAGCAAGAATTGTTTTCTGGTAATAAGAGTCACTATTGTGCTCCCATTGCAATACATAGTACAAATAACACTCGCGTCTGTTTCCAGCAAGTACAGTGTATTGGTCTGAAGAGGAGCTACTGTTCATGTCAGTTTCCTAAGCAAAGTTGAACTAAATAAGGCCCGTGTGTGTAGGAAGCACAGTTCTTTTGTTCTGAGCAAGCTCACTGTTCGAACCCCATAGGAAACACAGTAGAGGGAAGAGTGCTCTTTTCTCAAAAGCAGAGTGTGTTTCTTGTAAGGCGAGCTAGCGTTTGTTTCCCAGTAATAAATGGAGTTGAAATATACATGCAGTTTCTGGTCCTACCAGCAAGAGATGTTTTCTGGTTAGAAGAGTCACTATTGCTCTCCCTTTGCCATACACAATGCAAATAGCCCTCGCGTCTGTTCCCAGCAAGTACAGTGTATTGGACTGAATAGGAGCTACTGTTCTTGTCAGTTTCCTAAGCAGAATTGAACAAGATATGGCCCGTGTGTGTAGGAAGCACAGTTCTTTTGTTCTATGCAAGCTCACATTTCAAACCCCATAGAAAACACAGTAGAGTAGAAGAGTGCTCTTTTCTCAAAAGCAGAGTGTGTTTCTTGTAAGGTGAGCTAGCGTTTGTTTTCCAGTCCTAATTGGACTTGAAATACACATGCAGTTTCTGGTCCTACGAGCAAGAGTTGTTTTCTGGTAAGAAGAGTCACTATTGCGCTCCCTTTGCCATACACAGTGCAAATAGCCCTCGCGTCTGTTCCCAGCAAGTACAGTGTATTGGACTGAAGAGGAGCTACTGTTCTTGTCAGTTTCCTAAGCAGAGTTGAACTAGATATGGCCCATGTGTGTAGGAAACACAGTTCTTTTGTACTCAGCAAGCTCACTGTTCTGGCCCTATAGGAAGCACAGTAGAGTAGAAGAGTGCTCTTTCCTCAAAAGCAGAGTGTGTTTCTTGTAAGGCGAGCTAGCGTTTGTTTCCCAGTCCTAAATGGAGTTGAATCACATGCAGTTTCCATTCCTATGAGCAAGAGTTGTTTTCTGCTAAGGAAAGTCACTATTGCTCTCCCATTGCCATACACAGTGCAAATAGCACTCGCGTCTGTACCCAGCATGTACAGTGTATTGGACTGAAGAGGATCTACTGTTCTTTTCACTTTCCTAAGCAGAGATGAACTAGATATGGCCCGTGTGTGTAGGAAGCACAGTTCTTTTGTTCTGAGCAAGCTCACTGTTCGGACCCCTTAGGAAACACAGTAGAGTAGAAGAGTGCTCTTTTCTCAAAAGCAGAGTGTGTTTCTTGTAAGGCGAGCTATCGTTTGTTTCCCCGTCGTAAATGGAGTTGAATATCATCCAGTTTCTGGTCCTACGAGCAAGAGTTGTTTTCTGGTAAGAAGAGTCACTATTGCGCTCCCATTGTCACACACAGGGCAAATAGCACTGGCGTCTGTTCCCAGCATGTACAGTCTATTGGGATGAAGAGGTTCTACTGTTCTTGTCAGTTTCCTAAGCAGAATTGAACAAGATATGGCCCGTGTTTGTAGGAAGCACAGTTCTTTTGTTCTGTGAATGCTCACATTTCGAACCCCATAGGAAACACAGTAGAGTAGAAGAGTGCTCTTTTCTCAAAAGCAGAGTGTGTTTCTTGTAAGGCGAGCTCGCGTTTGTTTCCCAGTCCTAAATGGAGTTGAATCACATGCAGTTTCTGGTCCTACGAGCAAGAGTTTTTTTCTGGTAATAAGAGTCACTATTGCGCTCCCATTGTCATACACAGGGCAAATAGCACTGGCCTCTGTTCCCAGCATGTACAGTGTATTGGACTGAAGAGGATCTACTGTTCTTGTCAGGTTCCTAAGCAGAGTTGAACGAGATATGGCCCATGTGTGTAGGAAGCACAGTTCTTTTGTACTCAGCAAGCTCACTGTTCTGGCCCTATAGGAAACACAATAGAGTAGAAGAGTGCTCTTTCCTCAAAAGCAGAGTGTGTTTTTTGTAAGGCGAGCTAGCGTTTGTTTCGCAGTCCTAAATGGAGTTGAATCACATGCAGTTTCCGTTCCTATGAGCAAGAGTTGTTTTCTGGTAAGGAAAGTCACTATTGCGCTCCCATTGCCATACACAGTGCAAATAGCACTCGCGTCTGTTCTCAGCAAGTACAGTGTATTGGACTGAAGAGGAGCGACTGTTCTTGTCAGTTTCCTAAGCAGAATTGAACTAGATACGGCCCGTGTGTGTAGGAAGCACAGTTCTTTTGTTCTGAGCAAGCTCACTGTTTGGACCCCATAGGAAACACAGTAGAGTAGACGAGTGCTCTTTTCTCAAAAGCAGAGTGTGTTTCTTGTAAGGCGAGCTAGCGTTTGTTTCCCAGTCCTAAATGGAGTTGAATCACATGCAGTTTCTGGTCCCACGAGCAAGAGTTGTTTTCTGGTAAGAAGAGTCACTATTGCGCTCCCATTGCCATACACAGTGCAAATAGCACTGGCGTCTGTACCCAGCATGTGCAGCGTATTGGACTGAAGAGGATCTACTGTTCTTGTCAGTTTCCTAAGCAGAATTGAACTAGATATGGCCCGTGTGTGTAGGAAGCACAGTTCTTTTGTTCCGAGCAAGCTCACTGTTCTGGCCCTACAGGAAACACAGTAGAGTAGAAGAGTGCTCTTTCCTCAAAAGCAGAGTGTGTTTTTGTAAGGCGAGCTAGCGTTTGTTTCGCATTCATAAATGGAGTTGAATCACATTCAGTTTCCGTTCCTACGAGCAAGAGTTGTTTTCTGGTAAGAAGAGTCACTATTGCGCTCCCATTGTCACACACAGGGCAAATAGCACTGGCGTCTGTTCCCAGCATGTACAGTCTATTGGAATGAAGAGGTTCTACTGTTCTTGTCAGTTTCCTAAGCAGAATTGAACAAGATATGGCCCGTGTTTGTAGGAAGCACAGTTCTTTTGTTCTGAGAATGCTCACATTTCGAACACCTTAGGAAACACAGTAGAGTAGAAGAGTGCTCTTTTCTCAAAAGCAGAGTGTGTTTTTTGTAAGGCGAGCTAGTGTTTGTTTCGCAGTCCTAAATGGAGTTGAATCACATGCAGTTTCCATTCCTATGAGCAAGAGTTGTTTTCTGCTAAGGAAAGTCACTATTGCGCTCCTATTGCCGTACACAGTGCAAAAGCACTCGCGTCTGTTCCCAGCAAGTACAGTGTATTGGACTGAAGAGGAGCTACTGTTCTTGTCAGTTTCCTAAGCAGAATTGAAGTAGATATGGGCCGTGTGTGTACGAAGCACAGTTCTTTTGTTCTGAGAAAGCTCACTGTTTGGACCCCATAGGAAACACAGTAGAGTAGAAGAGTGCTCTTTTCTCAAAAGCAGAGTGTGTTTCTTGTAAGGCGAGCTAGCGTTTGTTTCCCAGTCCTAAATGGAGTTGAATCACATGCAGTTTCTGGTCCTACGAGCAAGAGTTGTTTTCTGGTAAGAAAAGCCACTATTGCGCTCCCATTGCCATACACAGTGCAAATAGCACTGGCGTCTGTACCCAGCATGTACAGTGTATTGGACTGAAGAGGATCTGCTGTTCTTGTCAGTTTCCTAAGAAGAATTGAGCTAGATATGGCCCGTGTGTGTAGGAAGCACAGTTCTTTTGTTCTGAGCAAGCTCCATGTTCTGGCCCTGTAGGAAACACAGTAGAGTAGGAGAGTGCTCTTTTCTCAAAAGCAGAGTGTGTTTCTTGTAAGTCGAGCTAGCGTTAGTTTCCCAGTCCTAAATGGAGTTGAATCACATGCAGTTTCTGGTCCTACGAGCAAGAAAATTTTCTGGTAATAAGAGTCACTATTGTGCTCCCATTGTCATACTCAGGGCAAATAGCCCTCTCCTCTGTTCCCAGCATGTACAGTGTATTGGACTGAAGAGGAGCTACTGTTCTTGTCAGGTTCCTAAGCAGAGTTGAACTAGATATGGCCCATGTGTGTAGGAAGCACAGTTCTTTTGTACTCAGCAAGCTCACTGTTCTGACACTATTGAAAACACAGTAGAGTAGAAGAGTGTTCTTTCCTCAAAAGCAGAGTGTGTTTTTTATAAGGCGAGCTAGTGTTTGTTTCCCAGTCCTAAAAGGAGTTGAATCACATGCATTTTCCGTTCCTACGAGCAAGAGTTGTTTTCTGGTAAGGAAAGTCACTATTGCGCTCCCATTGCCATACACAGTGCAAATAGCACTCACGTCTGTTCCCAGCAAGTACAGTTTATTGGACTGAAGAGGAGCTACTGTTCTTGTCAGTTTCCTAAGCAGAATTGAACTAGATATGGCCCGTGTGTGTAGGAAGCACAGTTCTTTTGTTCTGAGCAAGCTAACTGTTTGGACCCCATAGGAAACACAGTAGAGTAGAAGAGTGCTCTTTTCTAAAAAGCAGAGTGTGTTTCTTGTAAGGCGAGCTAGTGTTAGTTTCCCAGTCCTAAAAGGAGTTGAATCACATGCAGTTTCTAGTCCTACGAGCAAGGGTTGTTTTCTGGTAAGAAGAGTCACTATTGCCCTCCCATTGCCATACACAGTGCAAGTAGCACTGGCGTCTGTACCCAGCATGTACAGTGTATTGGAATGAAGAGGATCTACTGTTCTGGTCAGTTTCCTCAGCAGAGTTGAACTAGATATGGCCTGTGTGTGTAGGAAGCACAGTTCTTTTGTTCTGAGCAAGCTCACTGTTTGGACCCCATAGGAAACAGAGTAGAGTAGAAGAGTGCTCTTTTCTTAAAAGCAGAGTGTGTTTCTTGTAAGGCGAGCTAGCGTTTGTTTCCCAGTTCTAAATGGAGTTGAATCAAATGCAGTTTTTGGTCCTACGAGTAAGAGTTGTTTTCTGGTAAGAAGAGTCACTATTGCGCTCCCTTTGCCATACATAGTGCAAATAGCCCTCTCCTCTGTTCCCAGCACGTACAGTGTATTGGACTGAAGAGGAGCTACTGTTCTTGTCAGTTTCCTAAGCAGAGTTGAACTAGATATGGCCCGTGTGTGTAGGAAGCACAGTTCTTTTGTTCTCAGCAAGCTCACTGTTCGGACCCCATAGAAAACACAGTAGAGTAGACGAGTGTTCTTTTCTCAAAAGCAGAGTGTGTTTCTTGTAAGGCGAGCTAGCATTTGTTTCCCAGTCCTAAATGGAGTTGAATCAAATGCAGTTTTTGGTCCTACGAGCAAGAATTGTTTTCTGGTAATAAGAGTCACTATTGTGCTCCCCTTGCAATACATAGTACAAATAACACTCGCGTCTGTTTCCAGCAAGTACAGTGTATTGGTCTGAAGAGGAGCTACTGTTCATGTCAGTTTCCTAAGCAAAGTTGAACTAAATAAGGCCCGTGTGTGTAGGAAGCACAGTTCTTTTGTTCTGAGCAAGCTCACTGTTCGAACCCCATAGGAAACACAGTAGAGGGAAGAGTGCTCTTTTCTCAAAAGCAGAGTGTGTTTCTTGTAAGGCGAGCTAGCGTTTGTTTCCCAGTAATAAATGGAGTTGAAATATACATGCAGTTTCTGGTCCTACCAGCAAGAGATGTTTTCTGGTTAGAAGAGTCACTATTGCTCTCCCTTTGCCATACACAATGCAAATAGCCCTCGCGTCTGTTCCCAGCAAGTACAGTGTATTGGACTGAATAGGAGCTACTGTTCTTGTCAGTTTCCTAAGCAGAATTGAACAAGATATGGCCCGTGTGTGTAGGAAGCACAGTTCTTTTGTTCTATGCAAGCTCACATTTCAAACCCCATAGAAAACACAGTAGAGTAGAAGAGTGCTCTTTTCTCAAAAGCAGAGTGTGTTTCTTGTAAGGTGAGCTAGCGTTTGTTTTCCAGTCCTAATTGGACTTGAAATACACATGCAGTTTCTGGTCCTACGAGCAAGAGTTGTTTTCTGGTAAGAAGAGTCACTATTGCGCTCCCTTTGCCATACACAGTGCAAATAGCCCTCGCGTCTGTTCCCAGCAAGTACAGTGTATTGGACTGAAGAGGAGCTACTGTTCTTGTCAGTTTCCTAAGCAGAGTTGAACTAGATATGGCCCATGTGTGTAGGAAACACAGTTCTTTTGTACTCAGCAAGCTCACTGTTCTGGCCCTATAGGAAACACAGTAGAGTAGAAGAGTGCTCTTTCCTCAAAAGCAGAGTGTGTTTCTTGTAAGGCGAGCTAGCGTTTGTTTCCCAGTCCTAAATGGAGTTGAATCACATGCAGTTTCCATTCCTATGAGCAAGAGTTGTTTTCTGCTAAGGAAAGTCACTATTGCTCTCCCATTGCCATACACAGTGCAAATAGCACTCGCGTCTGTACCCAGCATGTACAGTGTATTGGACTGAAGAGGATCTACTGTTCTTTTCACTTTCCTAAGCAGAGATGAACTAGATATGGCCCGTGTGTGTAGGAAGCACAGTTCTTTTGTTCTGAGCAAGCTCACTGTTCGGACCCCTTAGGAAACACAGTAGAGTAGAAGAGTGCTCTTTTCTCAAAAGCAGAGTGTGTTTCTTGTAAGGCGAGCTATCGTTTGTTTCCCCGTCGTAAATGGAGTTGAATATCATCCAGTTTCTGGTCCTACGAGCAATAGTTGTTTTCTGGTAAGAAGAGTCACTATTGCGCTCCCATTGTCACACACAGGGCAAATAGCACTGGCGTCTGTTCCCAGCATGTACAATCTTTTGGAATGAAGAGGCAGAATTGAACAAGATAAGGCCCGTGTTTGTAGGAAGCACAGTTCTTTTGTTCTGAGCAAACTCACTGTTCGGACCCCATAGGAAACACAGTAGAGTAGAAGAGTGCTCTTTTCTCAAAAGCAGAGTGTGTTTCTTGTAAGGTGAACTAGCGTTTGTTTCCCTGTCCCAAATGGAGTTGAAATACACATGCAGTTTCTGGTCCTACGAGCAAGAGTTGTTTTTTGGTAAGAAGAGTCACTCTTGTGCTCCCTCTGCCATACACAGTGCAAATAGCCCTCGTGTCTGTTCCCAGCAAGTACAGTGTATTGGACTGAAGAGGAGCTACTGTTCTTGTCAGTTTCCTAAGCAGAATTGAACTAGATACGGCCCGTGTGTGTAGGAAGCACAGTTCTTTTGTTCTGAGCAAGCTCACTGTTTGGACCCCATAGGAAACACAGTAGAGTAGACGAGTGCTCTTTTCTCAAAAGCAGAGTGTGTTTCTTGTAAGGCGAGCTAGCGTTTGTTTCCCAGTCCTAAATGGAGTTGAATCACATGCAGTTTCTGGTCCCACGAGCAAGAGTTGTTTTCTGGTAAGAAGAGTCACTATTGCGCTCCCATTGCCATACACAGTGCAAATAGCACTGGCGTCTGTACCCAGCATGTGCAGCGTATTGGACTGAAGAGGATCTACTGTTCTTGTCAGTTTCCTAAGCAGAATTGAACTAGATATGGCCCGTGTGTGTAGGAAGCACAGTTCTTTTGTTCCGAGCAAGCTCACTGTTCTGGCCCTACAGGAAACACAGTAGAGTAGAAGAGTGCTCTTTCCTCAAAAGCAGAGTGTGTTTTTGTAAGGCGAGCTAGCGTTTGTTTCGCATTCATAAATGGAGTTGAATCACATTCAGTTTCCGTTCCTACGAGCAAGAGTTGTTTTCTGGTAAGAAGAGTCACTATTGCGCTCCCATTGTCACACACAGGGCAAATAGCACTGGCGTCTGTTCCCAGCATGTACAGTCTATTGGAATGAAGAGGTTCTACTGTTCTTGTCAGTTTCCTAAGCAGAATTGAACAAGATATGGCCCGTGTTTGTAGGAAGCACAGTTCTTTTGTTCTGAGAATGCTCACATTTCGAACACCTTAGGAAACACAGTAGAGTAGAAGAGTGCTCTTTTCTCAAAAGCAGAGTGTGTTTTTTGTAAGGCGAGCTAGTGTTTGTTTCGCAGTCCTAAATGGAGTTGAATCACATGCAGTTTCCATTCCTATGAGCAAGAGTTGTTTTCTGCTAAGGAAAGTCACTATTGCGCTCCTATTGCCGTACACAGTGCAAAAGCACTCGCGTCTGTTCCCAGCAAGTACAGTGTATTGGACTGAAGAGGAGCTACTGTTCTTGTCAGTTTCCTAAGCAGAATTGAAGTAGATATGGGCCGTGTGTGTACGAAGCACAGTTCTTTTGTTCTGAGAAAGCTCACTGTTTGGACCCCATAGGAAACACAGTAGAGTAGAAGAGTGCTCTTTTCTCAAAAGCAGAGTGTGTTTCTTGTAAGGCGAGCTAGCGTTTGTTTCCCAGTCCTAAATGGAGTTGAATCACATGCAGTTTCTGGTCCTACGAGCAAGAGTTGTTTTCTGGTAAGAAAAGCCACTATTGCGCTCCCATTGCCATACACAGTGCAAATAGCACTGGCGTCTGTACCCAGCATGTACAGTGTATTGGACTGAAGAGGATCTGCTGTTCTTGTCAGTTTCCTAAGAAGAATTGAGCTAGATATGGCCCGTGTGTGTAGGAAGCACAGTTCTTTTGTTCTGAGCAAGCTCCATGTTCTGGCCCTGTAGGAAACACAGTAGAGTAGGAGAGTGCTCTTTTCTCAAAAGCAGAGTGTGTTTCTTGTAAGTCGAGCTAGCGTTAGTTTCCCAGTCCTAAATGGAGTTGAATCACATGCAGTTTCTGGTCCTACGAGCAAGAAAATTTTCTGGTAATAAGAGTCACTATTGTGCTCCCATTGTCATACTCAGGGCAAATAGCCCTCTCCTCTGTTCCCAGCATGTACAGTGTATTGGACTGAAGAGGAGCTACTGTTCTTGTCAGGTTCCTAAGCAGAGTTGAACTAGATATGGCCCATGTGTGTAGGAAGCACAGTTCTTTTGTACTCAGCAAGCTCACTGTTCTGACACTATTGAAAACACAGTAGAGTAGAAGAGTGTTCTTTCCTCAAAAGCAGAGTGTGTTTTTTATAAGGCGAGCTAGTGTTTGTTTCCCAGTCCTAAAAGGAGTTGAATCACATGCATTTTCCGTTCCTACGAGCAAGAGTTGTTTTCTGGTAAGGAAAGTCACTATTGCGCTCCCATTGCCATACACAGTGCAAATAGCACTCACGTCTGTTCCCAGCAAGTACAGTTTATTGGACTGAAGAGGAGCTACTGTTCTTGTCAGTTTCCTAAGCAGAATTGAACTAGATATGGCCCGTGTGTGTAGGAAGCACAGTTCTTTTGTTCTGAGCAAGCTAACTGTTTGGACCCCATAGGAAACACAGTAGAGTAGAAGAGTGCTCTTTTCTAAAAAGCAGAGTGTGTTTCTTGTAAGGCGAGCTAGTGTTAGTTTCCCAGTCCTAAAAGGAGTTGAATCACATGCAGTTTCTAGTCCTACGAGCAAGGGTTGTTTTCTGGTAAGAAGAGTCACTATTGCCCTCCCATTGCCATACACAGTGCAAGTAGCACTGGCGTCTGTACCCAGCATGTACAGTGTATTGGAATGAAGAGGATCTACTGTTCTGGTCAGTTTCCTCAGCAGAGTTGAACTAGATATGGCCTGTGTGTGTAGGAAGCACAGTTCTTTTGTTCTGAGCAAGCTCACTGTTTGGACCCCATAGGAAACAGAGTAGAGTAGAAGAGTGCTCTTTTCTTAAAAGCAGAGTGTGTTTCTTGTAAGGCGAGCTAGCGTTTGTTTCCCAGTTCTAAATGGAGTTGAATCAAATGCAGTTTTTGGTCCTACGAGTAAGAGTTGTTTTCTGGTAAGAAGAGTCACTATTGCGCTCCCTTTGCCATACATAGTGCAAATAGCCCTCTCCTCTGTTCCCAGCACGTACAGTGTATTGGACTGAAGAGGAGCTACTGTTCTTGTCAGTTTCCTAAGCAGAGTTGAACTAGATATGGCCCGTGTGTGTAGGAAGCACAGTTCTTTTGTTCTCAGCAAGCTCACTGTTCGGACCCCATAGAAAACACAGTAGAGTAGACGAGTGTTCTTTTCTCAAAAGCAGAGTGTGTTTCTTGTAAGGCGAGCTAGCGTTTGTTTCCCAGTCCTAAATGGAGTTGAATCAAATGCAGTTTTTGGTCCTACGAGCAAGAATTGTTTTCTGGTAATAAGAGTCACTATTGTGCTCCCCTTGCAATACATAGTACAAATAACACTCGCGTCTGTTTCCAGCAAGTACAGTGTATTGGTCTGAAGAGGAGCTACTGTTCATGTCAGTTTCCTAAGCAAAGTTGAACTAAATAAGGCCCGTGTGTGTAGGAAGCACAGTTCTTTTGTTCTGAGCAAGCTCACTGTTCGAACCCCATAGGAAACACAGTAGAGGGAAGAGTGCTCTTTTCTCAAAAGCAGAGTGTGTTTCTTGTAAGGCGAGCTAGCGTTTGTTTCCCAGTAATAAATGGAGTTGAAATATACATGCAGTTTCTGGTCCTACCAGCAAGAGATGTTTTCTGGTTAGAAGAGTCACTATTGCTCTCCCTTTGCCATACACAATGCAAATAGCCCTCGCGTCTGTTCCCAGCAAGTACAGTGTATTGGACTGAATAGGAGCTACTGTTCTTGTCAGTTTCCTAAGCAGAATTGAACAAGATATGGCCCGTGTGTGTAGGAAGCACAGTTCTTTTGTTCTATGCAAGCTCACATTTCAAACCCCATAGAAAACACAGTAGAGTAGAAGAGTGCTCTTTTCTCAAAAGCAGAGTGTGTTTCTTGTAAGGTGAGCTAGCGTTTGTTTTCCAGTCCTAATTGGACTTGAAATACACATGCAGTTTCTGGTCCTACGAGCAAGAGTTGTTTTCTGGTAAGAAGAGTCACTATTGCGCTCCCTTTGCCATACACAGTGCAAATAGCCCTCGCGTCTGTTCCCAGCAAGTACAGTGTATTGGACTGAAGAGGAGCTACTGTTCTTGTCAGTTTCCTAAGCAGAGTTGAACTAGATATGGCCCATGTGTGTAGGAAACACAGTTCTTTTGTACTCAGCAAGCTCACTGTTCTGGCCCTATAGGAAACACAGTAGAGTAGAAGAGTGCTCTTTCCTCAAAAGCAGAGTGTGTTTCTTGTAAGGCGAGCTAGCGTTTGTTTCCCAGTCCTAAATGGAGTTGAATCACATGCAGTTTCCATTCCTATGAGCAAGAGTTGTTTTCTGCTAAGGAAAGTCACTATTGCTCTCCCATTGCCATACACAGTGCAAATAGCACTCGCGTCTGTACCCAGCATGTACAGTGTATTGGACTGAAGAGGATCTACTGTTCTTTTCACTTTCCTAAGCAGAGATGAACTAGATATGGCCCGTGTGTGTAGGAAGCACAGTTCTTTTGTTCTGAGCAAGCTCACTGTTCGGACCCCTTAGGAAACACAGTAGAGTAGAAGAGTGCTCTTTTCTCAAAAGCAGAGTGTGTTTCTTGTAAGGCGAGCTATCGTTTGTTTCCCCGTCGTAAATGGAGTTGAATATCATCCAGTTTCTGGTCCTACGAGCAATAGTTGTTTTCTGGTAAGAAGAGTCACTATTGCGCTCCCATTGTCACACACAGGGCAAATAGCACTGGCGTCTGTTCCCAGCATGTACAATCTTTTGGAATGAAGAGGCAGAATTGAACAAGATATGGCCCGTGTTTGTAGGAAGCACAGTTCTTTTGTTCTGAGCAAACTCACTGTTCGGACCCCATAGGAAACACAGTAGAGTAGAAGAGTGCTCTTTTCTCAAAAGCAGAGTGTGTTTCTTGTAAGGTGAACTAGCGTTTGTTTCCCTGTCCCAAATGGAGTTGAAATACACATGCAGTTTCTGGTCCTACGAGCAAGAGTTGTTTTTTGGTAAGAAGAGTCACTCTTGTGCTCCCTCTGCCATACACAGTGCAAATAGCCCTCGTGTCTGTTCCCAGCAAGTACAGTGTATTGGACTGAAGAGGAGCTACTGTTCTTGTCAGTTTCCTAAGCAGAATTGAACTAGATATGGCCCGTGTGTGTAGGAAGCACAGTTCTTTTGTTCTGAGCAAGCTTACTGTTTGGACCCCATAGGAAACACAGTAGAGTAGAAGAGTGCTCTTTCCTCAAAAGCAGAGTGTGTTTTTTGTTAGGCGAGCTAGTGTTTGTTTCGCAGTCCTACATGGAGTTGAATCACATGCAGTTTCCGTTCCTACGAGCAAGAGTTGTTTTCTGGTAAGGAAAGTCACTATTGCGCTCCAATTGCCGTACACAGTGCAAAAAGCACTCGCGTCTGTTCCCACCAAGTACAGTGTATTGGACTGAAGAGGAGCTACTGTTCTTGTCAGTTTCCTAAGCAAAATTGAACTAGATATGGCCCGTGTGTGTAAGAAGCACAGTTCTTTTGTTCTGAGCAAGCTCACTGTTTGGACCCCATAGGAAACACAGTAGAGTAGAAGAGTGCTCTTTTCTCAAAAGCAGAGTGTGATTCTTGTAAGGCGAGCTAGCGTTTGTTTCCCAGTCCTAAATGGAGTTGAATCACATGCAGTTTCTGGTCCTACGAGCAAGAGTTGTTTTTTGGTAAGAAAAGTCACTATTTCGCCCCCATTGCAATACACAGTGCAAATACCACTGGCATCTGTACCCAGCATGTACAGTGTATTGGACTGAAGAGGATCTACTGTTCTTGTCAGTTTCCTAAGCAGAATTGAACTAAATATGGCCCGTGTGTGTAGGAAGCACAGTTCTTTTGTTCTGAGCAAGCTCACTGTTTGGACCCCATAGGAAACACAGTAGAGTAGAAGAGTGCTCTTTTCTCAAAAGCAGAGTGTGATTCTTGTAAGGCGAGCTAGCGTTTGTTTCCCAGTCCTAAATGGAGTTGAATCACATGCAGTTTCTGGTCCTACGAGCAAGAGTTGTTTTTTGGTAAGAAAAGTCACTATTTCGCCCCCATTGCAATACACAGTGCAAATACCACTGGCATCTGTACCCAGCATGTACAGTGTATTGGACTGAAGAGGATCTACTGTTCTTGTCAGTTTCCTAAGCAGAATTGAACTAGATATGGCCCGTGTGTGCAGGAAGCACAGTTCTTTTGTTCTGAGCAAGCCCACTGTTTGGACACCATAGGAAACACAGTAGAGTAGAAGAGTGCTCTTTTCTCAAAAGCAGAGTGGGTGTTTTTTAAGGCGAGCTAGCGTTTGTTTCCCAATCCTAAATGGAGTTGAATCACATGCAGTTTCTGCTCGTACGAGCAAGAGATGTTTTCTGGTAAGAAGAGTCACTATTGGGCTCCCATTGCCATACACAGTGCAAATAGCACTGTCGTCTGTACCCAGCATGTACAGTGTATTGGACTGAAGAGGATCTACTGTTCTTGTCAGTTTTCTAAGCAGAATTGAACTAGATATGGCCCGTGTGTGTAGGAAGCACAGTTCTTTTGTACTCAGCAAGCTCACTGTTTGGACCCCATTATAAAACACAGTAGAGTAGAAGAGTGCTCTTTTCTCAAAAGCAGAGTGTG